>NW_026652279.1:152670390-152878660 GCF_009828535.3 Hylobates moloch
GCTCACTGCAACCTCCGCCTTCCATGTTCAAGTGATTCTCCTGCCTCAGCCTTCTGAGTAGCTGGGATTACAGGTGCCCGCCATCACGCCCAGCTAATTTTTTGTATGTTTAGTACAGACGGGATTTCACCATGTTGACCAGGCTGGTCTCAAACTCCCGACCTCGTGATTCGTCTGCCTCAGCTTCCCAAAGTGCTAGGATTACAGGTGTGAGCCACCGCACCCGGCCGTATTTTTTCTTAAATAGCAGAGTTTTGCATAGTTTTGAACAGCTATCATACTATATGGATTGTTTTGTTTCTGGCATCTACTGCTCAATATTTTGTTTGTAAAATCCATCTATATTATTGCGTACAGCTGTGGTTTATTCATTTTAATTGCTGAATATTTTAGGAATATAATAATTTATTGAGCTATTCTATTGCTGATGGATATTTGAGTGTTTTCACATTGGGGCTATTCAGAATAATATTATGTAGAGCTGCCTGTATATAATTGTTGCACGTGCCTATGTTTCTGTACAATGCATACTGAGGAGAGAAATTGCTGGATTATAAGTTTTGCATACTCTCAGATTTACTAGATAATGTCACACTGCCTTTTGATATGGTTGTACCAATTTATACTCTCATGATATGAGATGACATCTCCACATACTCCACAACACATAGTATTGTCAGACTGTAAATTTTTTAACCACTCAGTGAGTTTGAAGTTATATTTTACTTAATTTGTATTTCCCTTATTTCTAATATTTACTATTTGCCTTCCCTCTTTATAAAGCATTTTCTTGAATATTTTGCCCATTTTTCATTTATGCAGTCCTGTCTTTATCTTAACATTGGTAAGAGTTTGTCATTGTCATTGTTGGTGGTGGTGGCGGTATTTTTGTTTTTATAGTCCCTATTTAGTTATTTTTTAAAAAATATATTCTCTTACATTATGGTTTGCATTTGTACCATTTTCATGGTTTCTGTGATGCACTAATTGTCAATATTTATATAATGGAATTTATCAGTCACTTACTTTATTATTTGTGTTTTTTGGGGGGCTTTAAAATTTAGTCTTTACCCTAGGAAATAAAAATATGTTGTTAATAATTTTTGCATAGGCTTATAGGCATGTTTTACAACAAAGAGACCTAGAAATGAATTTTATACACAGGGCCATGCAAGTCCCATTTAGTTTGTTTTCTATTTAAACTGATTTCCACTTGGCCCCTCATTTTCTGCAAAGCCTCCCCAACCACTGTCCCACTACTTTGCAGTGCTAAGTATCTCATTTGTCAAGTGTCCATAAATAAATTGGTCTATCTTTGAGCGTATTATTCTGTTCCTTTTGTGTATGGGCTTGTCATTGTGCTACTACCATAGTTTGCTAATTAGTAGAGCCTTATTATAAGTCTGCATGTTTAGTTGAGCTTTATTCTTCAAGAATATACTTCCAGAGCTGGGCGCGGTGGCTCACACCTGTAATCCCAGCACTTTGGGAGGCCTAGGTGGGTGGATCATGAGGTCAGGAGATCGAGACCATCCTGGCTAACATGGTGAAATGCCGTCTCTACTAAAAATATAAAAAATTAGCTGGGTGTGGTGGCGGGCGCCTGTAATCCCAGCTACTTGGGAGGCTGAGGCAGGAGAATGGCACGAACTCAGGAGGCAGAGCTTACAGTGAGCCAAGATCGCACCACTGCACTCCAGCCTGGTTGACAGAGTAAGACTCTGTCTCAAAAAACAAACAAACAAACAAACAAACAAAAAAACCAGTCCTTCCAGATAAATTTTTAAATTTTGTTGTCAAATTATATGACATTTGTTATGGTTTTGGGTGGGATAACATTCCATTCATATTGTTGTAGTGTTTCAACTTTTAAACAATGAACATAGTATGCAGCTTCATTAGTTAACTGCCTTTTAATGCTTCTCAGTAATATTTTATATTTCTTGGAGATATCTCACACATCTGTTTACAGTTATTCCCAGAATATCTAAATTGGTATTCACTGTTACTATTGTAATTATTGAAACTTTGTTTTCTTGCTGTTGTTTATAAATAGGAATGCAATTTAATATGTCTGTCAAGTTTATATCCAGCAACCTTGCTAAACATCGTAATCAGTCCTAGATGTTTACTTTACATTCCTTTGCATATTATTGAATTGTCTAGGAAAAAGGCTCTTCCCCACTTTTTTCAATCCTTATACATTGATTTATTTTCTTGTTCCGTTGCTTTGTTTAAAACTTCCTACAATGTTGAATAAAAGTGGAGATATTTCTTCTGATAATGATTCTAAATCAAAGTAATAGTTTTACTTATTCGTCAGTAAGTGTGAGGTTTTCTGTAGGTTTGGTATATGTTATATCAGATAAAGGGGGTTTCCCTCTATTTTTAGTTTGCTAAGAATTTTTTAATGAATGGATATTGAATTTTATCATATGGATTTTCTCAATCTATTGGAAGACGTAATATGATTTCTTCTAATCTATTCATATGATTATTAACTAATGGATGCTAACTAATCATCAAAACTCCAAATCCTACTTAGACATTACATGTGATCCTTTTCATATATTGATAAATCAATTTATTAGTATTTTTATAGGATTTCTGTATCTGTAACTATGAATAGGTTTTTAAATGTGCAAAAACTTTGAACTAAAGAAGGTATAATGTGTCATACACATGCAAAATAGAACATATTTTTAATTGTAAAATTAATTATCCTTACAGGAAAGCCTTTATCTTATACTGCTTTTGTGCTTTTGGATTATTTGGAAAAAAATTAATTCATTGTCAGAGCTCTGACTACACTGTAGAGTTCAAGTGTAACTGAATTGGTAGAACATAGAGTGGGATTTCCTAGATGTCCTTCTCAAACCACAAGTGAAGAGCAAGCATATAGTATACAGACATCCCCAAACTAGAAGTTATTCATGTTACAGTCAACTATAAGCCATCAATCATCAACTTGAGCTCCTTGAGAGCACTTGAGTCCCTGATTCATTTGTCAGAAAAAGACAGACAGACAGACAATGAAACCTGCATGTTGATTAATTTCCATGGACTCTCTTTGTTCTTTGGAAGGGTGGCGGGATGGAATTTAATTTGCTTCACTTTTGTCTGAAGCTATACATATAGAAAAGAGACACAAGATCAGGATGAGATAAGAATGCATTAACCTTCACACTTGAACATACTTTGTGAACATCGTCAGTAAGCAAGTTAAATAAATATTTAGAATTTCAAGATAATATTAACATTCTTTGTGAAAGCTTTTTATTTTACTAGGCAAGAGAACTTGTGCAGGGGAACTGCCCTTTATAAAAACCATCAGACATCTAGGAAAAACTACCCCTGTGCTGTTCTCATGATAGTGCATAAGGTTCCTTCCACGACACGTGGGGATTATGCCAGCTATAATTCAAGATCAGATTTGGATCATAGGGTCAAGCCATATCACATAAGAAAAGGAAAAGTTTGCTGTTGAAGGAGCATGAATATGATAATCACAGGTACCTCAAAACTATTATGTTCCTGCACTGTATCAATATCACATGAGTTGGACTCTAAGTCTAGGTAGCTCTCTCTTCCTCTTTATAAAGTTTTGGAAACTTCATGTTAGACACATGTATTAAATTAATATTATTCTCCTGTGCCTATTAATTTTGGTTAGTTTCATTAGTGATTATAAGCATCTCATAATCATCTATTTATACCCAAATAAGGTGTCTTAAATGTTTGGGTTCTGACATCTACTAAACCAATGTAGAGACCAAGTCAGTATCGCTATGGTATGATGGAATATACCGCGAAGGAAAAGGTTGAACCAACGAACTATGTATTAATAGTAAAGGTAATAGCATTTAACATGGTTTAAATTGCAGAACTATGAAAAAGTGGGAGTTCAGATAATGTATTCTGTTGCTCAGTTTTGGCAGTGTATGTTCTTGAAAGCTTTATGTGTTATGCCACTATCCCCAAACTGCCAACACCTGGAAAAGATCTATAATATAGAGATTCCATAGATTTAGATGTTCGTTCACCACAGTCTGTGCCTGAGTACAAAAATATTTTTTAAAAAATGTCTTTTTTTGTTTGTTTCATGCTCCATAGATGTGAAATATGGATGAACAGACCCCTCATGACCAATCATAAATTAGAGTAAAATTACCAAAGAGTATGTGAAATTGAATTAATGCTCCCACTTCAACTTAAAGAATTATCAAGTAATGTCTTAGCTTCACCTTATATGTTTGAAGCAGAGCTGAGAAAATAACTAGTTTATTCTCAGTCTTGATCCAGGATTTACCTTCTTCACATCTCTTTTGCTTTCTTGAACTTGAAATGGATATTTTATTTTTATTCTTAGTCTTTTATTAATCTCTTAAAAATTATGACCCAAACTAACATAAACTGCACAAAACCAATTTTTGCTATAAAGGAGTGAGTGTTTTTGAGTAAGATCCAATGTCATAATCACTCTTTGTCTATTATAATATATGTAACTGCATCTCCACCCCTTATTTGATTGCTATTTCATTTTTGCTTAATTAGTTCTTCCTGTATGTCTATAACTAATGTTTATAATCTTATATGTAACACCTGACATTTATAATTCTATTTCTAAGACCATTTTCCTAATGGCTGAACCACTTTGAAATATCAATATGGTTGGTGTTGTGCATTTTGCAAAGTTATCTAATCGAGACCATTCTTCAGGACTGCTTGAAATCATGGGCCAGTACAGAATGCATTAGCTAAGTAAAGCAGTAAGTGGTCACATGTGATTTAATAAAACAAATGCAATTAAAGTCTTCAGAGAAAGAATAAGTCTGTATAAATCTATTTCATTCCTCTCAATGCATAAGACAGTATAATACGTGATTATGTGCTATTTGAAAGGTTTTTGAGCATCATAAAACTAAATTTTGGAACCAATTCAACAAAAGCGACATAAATGGATAAAGAGAAAGACAGAAAGATGAGGTTATAATTGGATTATGATGGTATGAAATTTTGGAGGAAGAAAATTAGGGCATTAAATTAAGGAGGGTAGAAGGAGAGAGACTGAGGAAAGAGTCTAGAAAGCATTTAAACCCCAGACAGTGTTTTAATAAGAAGAGTTTTAAATGGCTCAGTATTCATTGTCGATTCATAGTAATCCAGTTTTGCAACATGGCAAAGTGAAATGTGAAAGGCAGATTAAAGTTCCAGTACTGACTGAGATAGTTAATGGTTTATGATTTTGGATAAGTTACTTTAAGTTTTTCAGCTTTAGTCTCTTCATCTGTAAATAAATAGGAGTTATTTACTTTTAAAAATGTGTGAAAGTAAAATATAATCACGTGTTCAAAAATGCCTATCTCAGTATTTGGTTCATAGCATACCTCCAATAAATGTTTCTTTGTCCCCTTCCTACTTAATATTATTGAGATTGTTTATCTAGATGTGATAGATCACGTCTGGCATAAGTATATCATGGGACAATTTCTTTTCCAAGATTAAATCCTTAGTATATTTGAATGAAAGTTTATTAAATAGTTATTATAAAATCTAATCTCTATTGAACACTTTCTATGTACATCAGATATTCTGCATGAAATATTACATTTAATTCTCACTGCAATTTTATGTTATTTCTATCATTCTGTGTTGTAGATTTGGTCATTCATATAAAGAATAAATGGTTATGCAGAAATGAAAACTAAGTTTGTCTTACTCTAAAGCCTATGATCTCAGCCATGACATTAGACTGTTTAATTGATATTCATCAATGATGCTAACATTTAGAGATTTAACATATTTTTCCAGAGAGAGAGAGAGAGAGACAGAGAGGATGGGGTGGGGGAGGGAGAGAGAGAGCTAGAGAGAGAAAGAGAGAGAGAGAGTGGAAGAGAAAATAGAGAATATCAAAAGAGTATGACATGACTATAATTGATTTTTATTCTGTACCTAACTTTTTGAACTTGCCCAAGCAGCAATATCTCTCAGCCTTACTTTTTGCAATGTAAAACTGGATAAATACGCTTATCTCTAATGTTATCTTTAGGATTAAATGAAATTATACGTTTGTGTGTTGTGTCTAAGCACATGTTTATATGTAGTGTATAGCATTGCCCTATTCTTGGCAGAGTAAGAAAATGAGCTGTCCGTTTTTATAGATTGAAAATATTTGAATCATAATGCCTTATAATGGTTGAAATAAAAAGTGAACCATTTCATTCCAATTCCAGCAATAGCAACAGAGTTGGAGCTGAAAATTATAAACCCTGGGGAAAATATAAAAACAGCTATGTGAAAGCACAGAAAAATGCCCAAAAGAAAGTAGAAATTGGAAGAGATTTGATCCCTGAAGAAAAGAACTATACTGGGTGAGATTCGTGTTCATGTGGCTTTTTGTCAGAGGACACTCCTGACTCATGTGATACCAGTTGGCTGAAACTGAAGCCAAAAGCCACAGACTTAACTGGCTTGAGGAGTCAGATGATGAGGTTTGAGTCTACAAGACAGTCATGAAAATGAAAGAGAAATTTAATAAATGAGGGAACAACAAAGGGAAGAAGCCTCAACTCTGCATATCTGAACTGTTCCCAAATCTTTGGCTCACTCCTCAACAGTACTTACATGAGGGATGCTCCAAACATTCCGAAACAACGTAACAACTGGCAGGCTAAAAGAACCCAGGAATAAGTCTAGCTGCTGTCCACCACAAGTGAGACAGATCATGAAGTTAGTCTGGAGAAGTTAACTAAAAATAACATTCTTCAGAGGAAGATAACAGAGTCCAGAGTTTAATACATGTCTACAAACTTCAGTTGAAAATAATAAAAAATATGCATGCAAGGAAATATGAGAAACAGGACCAAAAGTAAAATTAAAAGGCAGTTAATATTAAATAAATCATAAACTTGAGATGTCTACATGTTGCATTTAGCAGATAAAGACTTTAAAGCAGTCATATTAAATATGTTCAAGCACTTAAAGGTAAATATGTTTTCATTGGAAGAACAGATGTGGAATATCAGCATCTGTCTCTATCTACCTAATAAATATCGGTCTATCATCTATCAAGAGTACCAAATGGAAATTTGAAGTACAGTTTCTATTGAATGCATATTGCTTTTATACCATCATAAAATCATAAGTTGAGAAATCATAAGTCGGGGAGCATATGTATTATTAAGAGGTCATTTCTCCCCTAAATTAATGTATGTTTTCAGTAAAATACCAAAGTCTCAAGAGGCTTTTTTATATTAAATTACAAAAAGTTTAAAAATCTATATGGACTTATGGAAGACAGAATAAGCAAAACAGTCTTGAAAATGATGCCTATAATTGAAGCATTTACACTATTTGGCATCAAAATTTAAATTAAAGTCAGAGTATTCAGTAGTGTATGGAACTGACACAAGAATAGACAAATAGATCACTACAGCAAAAGAGTAAGTTCAATTAACTTTTAGCAAAGTTGCCAAAGCAATTCAATTGGTAAAGGAAAGCACTGTTAATAAATGATTTAAAAACCCTGTTCAATTGAATGCGTGTTTGTGTGTGTGTGTATCTGCATGTCACACCATACAAATCAATTCATGATGGATCATAGACTTAAACATAAATACAAAATCCAAGAGTGGAAAGATGGTTACCAGAGGCAGGAAAGGGGAGTGGGGAGGGGGAAATAAAGACAAGTTGTTGAATGGGTAGAAAAAATGTAGTTAGACAAAGTAAGATCTAGTGTTTGGTAGCATAATAGGGTGAATTTAAGTAACAGTAAGTCTATATTTAAAAATAACTAAAATAGTGGAATTGGAATGTTTCTAACACAAATAAATGATAAATACTTGTGGTGGTAGATATCCCAATTACCCTGATGTGATCATTACATATTATGTGTTTATATCAACATATCAGGTGTATTCCATGAATATGTACAACATATCAGGTGTATTCCATGAATATGTATCAATAGAAATTATTTAAAAATGTATAAAACCTATAAAGCTTTTAAAAGAATACAAAAATATATCTTCTTGACTTACAGCACAATGAAGAATAACCAAAGCATTAAAAATACCATGTAAACTGCATCCAAATGATAAGTATCCACATGAAAAGACACTTATAATATGCACACAGGCATGAATTGGAATAAATATGCATAAAATCTATATTGGGTAAAGGCTGGTCTAGAATATATAAAGAGCTCCTACAATTTAATATTAAAAGACAAATGAATAGAAGAACAAAGGACATGAACAGACACTTAGATCATAAAGGAAGATATATGAAATGGCAATTAGCACATACAGATTGCTCAGTTATTAGTCATCGTGGAAATGTAAATCAAGACCCTAGCTCCGTTATTAGTTATCATAGAAATGTAAATCAAGACCGCAATGAGATATCATACTACACAAATTAAATCGGCTGAAATTAAAGACTTAAACTGTTTCTTGCTGAGCGTATAGAATAACTCCTATATTGATTGAAGTTTAGAATGATATAATCACTTTGGAATGTGTTTTTGACACTTTCTTATAGTTATACACACCCCTTACTCCTTAACTTGGCAATATGTCACTAGATATTTACCCAACAGAAATTAAAATATATCCATATAAAGACTTGTTTATACATACTCATAGCATCATTATTCAAAATAACCCAGCATGGTAAAATGGAAATATCCATCAACAGCAGAAAAGATAACCAAACTGGTGTATTTACACTGTAAATTCTGAATATAATAAAAAGGAACAAACTAGTGACAGATGCAACAACATGGCTGAATAGCAAAAGCATTATGCTGAGTGAAATAAGCCAACATACGATTTCATTTACATGAAGTACTTAATATTGAAGTCTAATGGTGCACAAATCAGAACATTGGTGCTTTGTGTAGAGTGGAAAGGTAACTTTCTCAGATTACCTTAATGTTTCTTATCTTTATAGGTTATGGGAGTGTGCATTTTCAAAAACTCATTGAATGGTACATTTAAGATTTGTGCATTTCACCATATGTCACTACTCACACTCACCCCTCATACACACACAATAACTGTATGTGAATGTCTTTCCAATATAGATAGGTAGGTAGGTAGGTAGGTAGGAAGATAGATAGAGACACACAGATACACACACACACAAATACTTCCTTGTTCTACTTGTTAAGAGTACCTCGCAGCAATGTCACATTGATTGCAATGATCATAACTATCTCGCAGATCCTGGTTTTCAAATATCATTCTCCAATAAAAATAATGAGGACTCCTTGGATAAATGGGTGGTTCCAGGGCCTGGGTAGGGAAACTTCAACATCTGCCTAGAATATTTTTTTCCAGAAAGTAAATGCTTTCTCAAAGAATGTTAGGTACAGGTGGAAAGCACCCAGGGACCAAACTGAAGAAGCTCCAAATGTACACACCTGGCACAATTTGAGTATCAGAAATTAGTAAATACAGTAAAAGATCATAATGTGCTTAATAAACCTAAACTGATATAAGGAAATGAATCAATGAGAGAGAAGGGAAGTTCTTCCTTGCAATAACAAAAAAATGTACAAAAAAAGAAGAAGTTAGAAAGTCACTAAATTGTAGGTATAATAATAATAATTGCTTCAGCCAAAAATGATGAATATATGCTACCACTAATGGGTAGTATTTTGATAAGGGGCATCATAATGACATAGTGTCAAAGTGTTACCCACGAATTATTTATTAATTACCAAAAGAGAAAGCATGAATTTTATAGTGGATAAATGTTGTGTTCAGCACTTTAATCAAATTATTAAAGTTATTATCAATATTGGGTTAAAATGACACCATGTGCTTCCTGACATGATGCACTAAGAAGGCCACACATGACCTCTATGGCATTCTTGCCAAAAGGACATAAACTCCTCTAATTATGAGAAAACAATGGGATACTCAATATGAAGAGAGTCCAAAAAGAAATGGCCTTTCCTCTTTGAAAATTTTAAGGGGAAGAATGACAAATAAAAGCAGAAAAAAAACATACTTCATATTAGAGACTAAAGCAATATGACAGTATGGCAACTAAATGCAGGAACATAGACCAGATTCAAGATTGGATCCTGTACTGGGAAAAACTATTGAGGACATAATGAGGACATAATGAGAATGATTTGTGTTAATATTAAATTTTTTGATTTTGATTTTGATAATTATTGTGTGATTGAATATGAAAATTTCCTTATTCTTAGGAAAAAATATATACACTAGAGTATATGTGGGAGAGTGAGAAAGGATGAGTAAATAGAGCAAAGTAAATGGAGCAAAATGTAAATAATTAGTTTATCTTGGTGTATTAGTCAGGGTTCTCTTAGAGGTATCGGGGAACCTGCCCCAATAGTCACGTAGGTTCTTTTCTATTTTCCATAAGCGTCGGCCGGCTTGAGAAATAAAGGGACAGAGTACAAAAGAGAGAAATTTTAAAGCTGGGTGTCCAGGGGAGACATCACATGTCAGTAGGTTCCATGATGCCCCACAAGCTGTAAAACCAGCAAGTTTTTATTAGGGACTTTCAAAAGGGGAGGGAGTGTACAAATAAGGTGTGGGTCACAGACAGCAAGTACTTCACAAGGTAATAGAATATCACAAGGCAAATGGAGGCAGGGTGAGATCGCAGGACCACAGGACCGGGGTGAAATTAAAATTGCTAATGAAGTTTCGGGCACCATTGTCATTGATAACATCTTATCAGGAGACAGCGTTTTGAGAGCAACCCGTCTGATCAACATTTATTAGGTGGGAATTTCTTCTTCCTAATAAGCCTGGGAGCGCTATGGGAGACTGGGGTCTATTTCACCCCTACAGTCTACAGATCATAAAAGACAGCCACACCCACAGGGGCCGTCTATAGACCTACCCCCAGGCACATATTCTCTTTCCCTAGGATGTTCCTTGCTGAGAAAAAGAATTCAGCGATATTTCTCCCATTTGCTTTTGAAAGAAGAGAAATATGGCTCTGTTCCGCCCGGCTCACTGGTGGTCAGATTTTAAGGTTATCTCTCTTGTTTCCCAAACATTGCTGTTATCCTGTTCTTTTTTCAAGGTGCCCAGATCTCATATTGTTTAAACACACATGCTCTACAATTTGTGCAGTTAAGGCAATTATCACAGGGTCCTGAGGCGACATACATCCTCCTCAGCTGACAGGATTAAGAGATTAAAGTAAAGACAGGCCTAGGAAATCACAAGGGTATTGATTGGGGAAGTGATAAGTGTCCATGAAATCTTTACAACTTTATGTTCAGAGATTGCAGTAAAGACAGGCATAAGAAATTATAAAAGTATTAATTTGGGGAACTAATAAATGTCATGAAATCTTCACAATCCACGTTCTTCTGCCATGGCTTCAGCCAGTCCGTCCGTTTGGGGTCCCTGACTTCCTGCAACATAGTGTGTCAGTATTTATATGTTTTTAAAATATATATATACACACATATATATATCCTATTATATATAATATGTATGTGTATATATATGAGTTTATTAAGTATTAACTTACACAATCACAAAGTCCCACAATATGCTGTCTTTAAGCTGAGGAGCAAGGAGAGCCCGTCCGAGTGAGTCCCAAAACTTGGAGTCTGATGTTCGAGGGCAGGAAGCATCCAGCATGGGAGAAAGATGCAGGCTGGGAGGCTAGGACAATCTCTTATTTTTACATTTTTCTGTCTGCTTTATATTCCCTTGAAGCTGATTAGATTTTGCCCCCCAGATTAAGGGTGGATCTGCCTTCCCCAACCCACTGATTCAAATGTTAATCTCTTTTGGCAACACCCACACAGAAACACCCAGGATTAATATTTTGTATCCCTCAATCCAATCAAGTTGACACTCAGTATTAACCATCACACTTGGCAAAAGTCATATTAGTGTCTACAGTCTGTACAATTTTTGCAAATTTTCTATAAATTTGAAATTATATTGAAATACATAGGTAAAAATGCACACCTAACTTTTTCCATTGCTAATTATATAGTGTTGGTTCTGGAGAATGATGACTAATATATCATTAATCCTAAAACTTTGAAAAAAAAAAAGCAGCTTACCTTCTTAGAAAACTAAAAATATATTAATTAAAGAAAATTAGCAGGTTTTTCAGTTTCCACGTAGTTGTGCTGTTTTGAGTGAGTTTCTTAATCCTGAGTTCTAATTTGATTGCACTGTGGTCTGAGAGAATGTTTGTTATGATTTCCGTTCTTTTGCATTTGCTGAGGAGTGCTTTACTTCCAATGATGTGGTCAATCTTAGAATAAGGGGGATGAGTTGCTGAGAAGAATGCATATTCTGTTGATTTGGAGTGGAGAGTTCTGTAGATGTCTATTAGGTCCGCTTGGTCCAGAGCTGGGTTCAAGTCCTGTATATCTTTGTTAACCTTCTGTCTCATTGATCTGTCTAATATTGACAGTGGAGTGTTAAAGTCTCCCACTATTATTGTGTGGGAGTTTAAGTCTCTTTGTAGGTCTCTAAGAACTTGCTTTTTGAATCTGGGTGCTCCTGTATTGGGTGCATATATATTTAGGATAGTTAGCTCTTCTTGTTGCATTGATCCGTTTACCATTGCAACTTCAATGTAATGCCCTTCTTTGTCTCTTTTAATCTTTGTTGGTTTAAAGTCTTATCAGAGGCTAGGATTACAACCCTGCTTTTTTTTTTTTTTTTTTGCTTTCCATTTACTTGGTAAATATTCCTCCATCCCTTTATTTTGCGCCTATTTGTGTTTTTGCATGTGAGATGGGCCTCCTGAATACAGTATACTGATGGGTCTTGACTATCCAATTTACCAGTCTGTGTCTTTTAATTGGGGCATTTAGCCCATTTACATTTAAGATTAATATTGTTATGTGTGAATTTTATCCTGTCATTATGATGCTAGCTGGTTATTTTGCCCATTAGTTGATGCAGTTTCTATCATAGTGTCGATGGTCTTTACAATTTGGTATGTTTTTGCAGTAGCTGGTACCAGTTGTTCCTTTCCTGAATGACTACTGGGTAAATAACGAAACCAAGGCATAAATAAAGATGTTCTTTGAAACCAATGAGAACAAAGACACAACATACCAGAATCTCTGGGACACATTTGGAGCAGTGTTTAGAGGGAAATTTATAGCACTAAATGCCCACAAAGAAAGCGGGAAAGATCTAAAATTGACACCCTAACATCACAATTAAAAGAACTAGAGAAGCAAGAGCAAACACATTCAAAAGCTACCAGGAGGCAAGAAATAAATAAGATCAGAGCAGAACTGAAGGAGATAGAGACACGAAAAACCCTTCAAAAAAATCAATGAATCCAGGACCTGGTTTTTTGAAAAGATCAACAAAATAGACCACCAGCCAGACTCATAAAGAAGAAAAGAGAGAAGAATCAAATAGATGCAATAAAAAATGATAAAGGGGATATCACTACTGATCCCACAGAAATACAAACTACCATCAGCAAATACTATAAACACCTCTACACAAATAAACTAGAAAATGTAGAAGAAATGGATAAATTCCTTGACACGTACACCCTCCCAAAACTAAACCAGGAGGAAGTCAAATCCCTAAATAGACCAATAACAAGTTCTGAAATTAAGGCAGCAATTAATAGCCTACCAACCAAAAAAAGTTCAAGACTAGATAGATTCACAGCCAAATTCTACCAGAGGTACAAAGAAGAGCTGGTACCATTATTTCTGAAACTATTCCAAACAATAGAAAGAGGGAATCCTCCCTAAATCATTTTATGAGGCCAGCATCATCCTAATAACAAAACCTGGCAAAGGCACAACAATAACAACAAAAGAAAATTTCAACGCCAATATCCCTGATGAACATCGATGCAAAAATCCTCAATAAAATACTGGCAAACCAAATCCAGCAGCACATCAAAAAGCTCATCCACCATGATCAAGTCGGCTTGATCCCTGGGATGGTTCAACATATGCAAATCAATAAACGTAATCCATCACATAAACAGAACCAATGACAAAAACCACATGTTTATCTCAATAGATGCAGAAAAGATCTTTGACAAAATTCGATACCCCTTCATGCTAAAAACTCTCAATAAACTAGGTATTGATGGAACATATCTCAAAACAATAATAGCTATTTATAACAAACCCACAGCCAATATCATACTGAATGGGCAAAAACTGGAAGCATTCCCTTTGAAAACCAGCTCAAGACAAGTATGTTCTCTGTCACCACTCCTATTCAACATTGTATTGGAAGTTCTGGCCAGGGCAATCAAGCAAGAGAAAGAAATAAAGTGTATTCAAATAGGAAAAGAGGAAGTCAGATTGTCTCTGTTTGCAGATGACGTGAGTGTATATTTAAAAAACCCCATCATCTCAGCCCAAAATCTCCTTAAGCTGATAAGCAACTTCAGCAAAGTCTCAGGATACAAAATCAGTGTGCAAAATTCACAAGCATTCCTATACACCAAATAACAAACACACAGAGAGCCAAATCTTGGGTGAACTCCCATTCACAATTGCTACAAAGAGAATAAAATACCTAGGAATTCAACTTACAAGGGATGTGAAGGAACTCTTCAAGGAGAATTACAAACCACTGCTCAAGGCAATAAGAGAGGACACAAATAAATGGAAATATATTCCATGCTCATGGATAGAAAGAATTAATATCATGAAAAGCGCCATACTGCCCAAAGTAATTTATAGGTTCAATGCTATCCCCATCAAGCTACCATTGACTTTCTTCACAGAATCGGAAAAGACTACTTTAAATTTCCTATGGAACCAAAAAAGAGCCCACACAGCCAAGGCAATCCTAATCAAAAAGAACAAAGCTGGAGGCACCACACTACCTGACTTCAAACTATACTACAAAGCTACAGTAACCAAAACAGCGTGGTGCTAAAACAGACATGTAGACCAATGGAACAGAACAGAGTCCTCAGAAATAGCACCACACATCTACAACCATCTGATCTTTGACAAAACTGACAAAAACAAGCAATGGAAAAAGGATTCCCTATTTAATTAATGGTGTTAGGAAAACTGGCTAGCCATATGCAGAAAACTGAAACTGGACCCCTTCCTTACACCTTATACAAAAATTAACTCAAGGTGGATTAAAGACTTAAACCAAGGACCTAAAACCATAAAAACCTTAGAAGAAAACCTAGGCAATATTATTCAGGAAATAGGTATGGGCAAGGACTTCATGACTAAAACACCAAAAGCAATGGCAACAAAAGCCAAAATTGACAAATGGGATCTAATTAAACTAAAGAGCTTGTACACAGCAAAAGAAACTTTCATCAGAGTGAACAGGCAACCTACAGAATGGTAGAAAATTTTTGCAATCTATCCATCTGACAAAGGGCTAATATCCAGAATCTACAAAGAACTTAAACAAATTTACAAGAAAACAGCCCCATCAAAAAGTGGGTGAAGGATATGAACAGACACTTCTCAGAAGAAGACATTTATGCCACCAAGAAACATATGAAATCTCATCATCACTGGTCATTAGAGAAATGCATATCAAAACCACAATGAGATATCATCTCACGCCAGTTGGAATGGCAATCATTAAAATGTCAGGAAACAACAGATGCTGGAAAGCATGTGGAGGAATAGGAACACTTTTACACTGTTTGTGGGAGTGTAAGTTAGTTCAACCACTGTGGAAGACAGTGTGGTGATTTCTCAAGGATTTAGAACCAGAAATACCATTTAACTCAGCAATCGCATTACTGGGTATATACCCAAAGGATTATAAATAATTCTACTATAAAGACACATGCACACATATGTTTATTGTGGCACTATTCACAATAGCAAAAACTTGGAACCAATCCAAATGCCCATCAATGATAGACTGGATAAAGACAATGTGGCACATATACACCATGGAATACTATGCAACCCTTAAGAGGATGAGTTCATGTCCTTTGCAGGGACATGCATGAGGCTGGAAATCATCATTCTTAGCAAACTAACACAAGAACAGAAAACCAAACACCCCATGTTCTCACTCATAAGTGGGAGGTGAACAATGAGAACACATGGACACAGGGAAGGAACATCATACATCAGGGCCTGTTGGGGGTTGGGGGGCTAGGGGAGGGATAGCATTAGGAGAAATACCTAATGTAGATGAAGGGTTGATGGGTGCAGCAAACCATCATGGCATGTGTATACCTATGTAACAAAACTGCACGTTTTGCACAGGTACCCTAGAACTTAAAGTAGAATAATAAAAAAAAGAAAATTAGCTAAATCCATTATGACAGAGGAAAACTGAGTCATTATGAATCTTTTAGATCTAGAACTTTACAGTTCTTTAAGCTCACCATTTACTAAAGTCTTGACCTGCCATGGTTACACTGTTGTGTAGTTTATTTAAAGATAAAAATAAATGCATTTAATGTGATGGTGTGGGGGAATGATCACAGAACAAAATACTGAGCACTAAGAAGAAATTATAATATTGTATGTTACTATATACTCAGAAAAATTTTGACAATAAATACTCTAAATGTTGTAATTAAAAACTATTGAATATTGATATTATATAGGAGGTTGATATAAATATCAATATTAAAATAATTACTTTTCAGAAAATCACTACTTTTTAATACTTTTGCCCTCCATTCCTTTTCATGTAAACTTTTCAGTTTTCATTTGCGGTTGTTTTATTTAAATTTATGAACAATTTCTTCATCTGCAGTACAGCAAATTTTCTTGCTGTATTTCAGGGACAGAAGCATACATTTAGATTTGGTGTCAGAGTTGGTTTACCTCTGGCCATATATGTAAAAAATATCTGTTCTGCTTACAACATAGCACTTCATATTACTGTTAATATTTCAATTATGAATATACTGAGTGATTTACAGATTAGCTCTTTTTGATATAAGTATATTGATAAACTCATGAGTGCTCAGTAATCATGTATTTATTTCATAATATAAATGTGAATTCAATCTTAAGGTAAATTTTAATGCACTTTTAAATATCATCTGACATATATTTTGAGGTTCATTTTATGTTTAAGGAAATACCTTTTCTGTTCATATTTGCCATCATATTTACACTCACATCCTTCAGAATCCTTAATTTTTGCTGACTGGGACAAATTAGTCTGACTCAAAATATTTTATTTACTACTTTAAATATGTTTAAATGTTTTTAAAAATATTTTTTAAAAACTTTAAAAGTATAATTATGCTCAAATAAGAAATCCGTTCCCATTCTATATGGAAGTTAAATTGTTTGGTTTCCTATAAAAATTTGGCCAAATTATTTGCTAAATTGTTTTTGCCAAATTGAATAATTTGGAGGTTTTGAATAATCAGAGGTTTTTGAAAATACTTATATCAGAAATTAAAACTAAGATATATGAAAATTTAATATTTTAATATATATGTTTATTGAATCAAATTTATATTTAAATATATAAGAGAAATATACATATAACTCTCTTACTCCAAAGGCAAATTAAAATTTTCTAAATTGTGTTTGCCAGTAACTTTCCAATAAATCAAATTAATATCTAAATTACTATTAGAAACCCCTATTTTTAATTTTCTTTTATTAAAAATTTTGAGATCTTTGTTTTCAAAGGACCAAAAACTTTTTGAACTGATTTCCTTTCATCTGTGAAACTCAATTATGGTTCTGTTATTGGGAATCAGGAAAGTTATTCCCTGAATGACAATATGGGTCAAGTTCACCTTTATGCTTGTTAGAGATGATGCTCATCCAGAGACCTTTAGCTTAATGACCCAGCTTCTTGTGCATAAGTTACAGTCTGGGACTGCTGCAGGAACTTAAGAAGCTTCATTATTCTCTTAGGCCACAGGGGAAACATTAAATTAACAAAAAAGGAAGGAAAAAAACAAAATATCATGTCAATAACCACAAAGAGGCTCTAGCCTGTTGCATTTCTAGTACCTTAGCTATGAAATACCACATGGAGTTGTGTTTTGGTAAATTTTGTGTAACTTCTGCTGTCATTTAACTTTTCAGCATGTCTAAATCTATTACATAGTATTTCATAGTAATAACTTTTTTGAAGTTAGAAAATTATTATGTCACACTCATATTCTGAGCTCCAGTTGCCTTCACTGCAAAGTAGAAGCTGGCTGTAATAGGCTGAGGATGAATCCCAGGATTGAAAGTCTGAATCTCAAGAGAGAAATGAGAGATAAAGCCATGAATTTGGATGTCATGGTGATTGGTAAAAAATGACATGGGTGAGGGTCATCCAGGGAGTGTTTTTAGAATCAGAAATCCAGAAAGCTGAAGATGAGGCCTTTGAATCACTGAAGCAGAGCAGCAGATGTCATAGATGAAAATTGAGAGAACAACATTCTGAATAGATAGAATGCATTCAACAGTTAAGTGACAAATGGAGGAGAGAGCCCAATCATCAGGCATATTTAAGAGTTGATTGTTGTTTCTGCAATTAGAAGATCAGTGGATACTTCAAAAGAAAAACATTTCAGCGATGAACTGTGGATGAAACTGAAAGTTTGGGTATTAATTGCAATAAAAAACATGGTAGACAGCCACCGTCCCAAGTTTTCCCAGTGTCTCCTGCCATCCCAGTTGCCCTCTATGCTCCACAGAACTCAGTGACATCCCCAGGATCCAGTAACTAAAAGGACACTCTTAGCTCAGTAGGTGCTTCAGGCCCTTACTCAGGCGCTTGTACACATGGTGCCATACTGATTATTCAATAATTTTCATAACAACCCTACAGAAGAACACACGGTTAAAGGAAGTAATGTGTATGGTTTTGTTTTGTTTCTTGATCTTGTTTTTAAGAGGAGAAATATTATGCATGTTTACAGAGTGAAGGGAAGAGTTGAGTAGAGATGTAAATGTTAAAATCAAGGAGAAAAGGGATGGGAGAAGAACCCAGGGTGCACAGAAGTAGACAATAACTTTGAGTGGGGAGAAGACAGCCTGGAGTAGATGAAAAGATTGGAAATGAATATGGACAACTTTGTACATTGGTGGGTAGGAAGGTGATGAATTCCCTATGCTGGGGCTTTTATATTTTCTCTGAGTTAGGAGGCACTGTCGTCGCTATGCAAGGGACAGCAGCGGGTCAGAAGCTCAGGGAGAATGTAAATATCTCCCATAAGGAATGTGAGACAATTGTTCTTTCTACTTCCATTACAGAGTAGAGTTTAAGCTAGGAATAAAATTCTAGTGTATGTTTCATTTTCCTAGTTTTTAAAAATGTATCTCAAGAGCACTCAAAATAACACATGAAATAGAGCCCTGAACCATGTTTCCCATGCTCCTACATACATATATACTCATAATAAGGTTTTTGTTGAAGATAGTATTTATAAAAATATTATTACTTTGTATGCTACGCACGTTAAACTCTACTTTCTTCTTCATCGGCAGGTAGTAGTCATTCCAGTGAGCTAATGTGTAAATATCTAACTCACATTTTTTGGTAATTTCATAATATTCAATAATATGCTTTTGCCAAATTCATTCTGTCATTTCTATCTTAATGAACACTTATTTATTTAGTCCCACATTACAATGCATAGTAAATAACAGCATCTATCTTTATAAACACATTGGGATTTCATGTAAGGATTGCTCAGATTTTAAAGT
Source organism: Hylobates moloch (assembly GCF_009828535.3). Lineage (NCBI taxonomy): Eukaryota > Metazoa > Chordata > Mammalia > Primates > Hylobatidae > Hylobates > Hylobates moloch. Next base: position 152,690,024 of record NW_026652279.1, read on the forward strand.
TTATATTCATATTTCTTGGGATTTCAGTATGATAACAGACATTTTCCAAAGGATTCTAGTAATTTACACCCTCATTGGCAATCCATAAAAACCCATTTCTCTGCATCCATATCAGCACTGAACAATATTACTTTCCAACTGCTTTGGAGTAGGGGGTAGAATAGTAGGGCTAGTACTCTCTTTTTATGTACATAACGTCAAAAGTTAATCACCTGTAATTAACAGGTGGTTAATGTTATATATTTTAAAAATGTAGTATTTTACATGTAATATTAAAAAAATTATCAAGCAAATTGTTCAGAAAGAGTTTCCTGACTATAGAGAAAATAAGCTGGTTCAAACAATCCTTCATCCTGCAATGCTTTGGGAGGACAATCCAGTTTTTCTGTTTAGGAACCTTTGCATACCCATTATCCTACTGTGTTGGCCTGGGGCTGAAATAAGAGCTTTAGAAATGTGAGAAGACGTAATCATTTCAATTAATATGAATTATAAGTCATGAGAAGAAGGATGACTAATAATTTTTGTTTTCAAATTGTATCATTCAGTATCATCAACAAGGTCTCAGAATTTACTAATACCAAGTTCATATACAATTCCATGGCAATGCTGTTAGACATCATGGCAACTAAGGCATCTATCATGGTCTGGAACTTGCTTTTTGTAATTACTCTTCTAGATTCTTCTTTCCTTATGCACTAGCAATGATGAATTAGTCGCAATTCCTAAGATCTACATATACATTCCTTTTTGTAATAATTCAAACTATATGAATGAATTAGACTTCGTTTCCCCCGTCCCTGGCTGTGAAAACTCTATTTAAACTGACAGGGTCCAGCTTAATGGCAACTCTTTACTGAAGTGCTTCAACATTAAAAAAAAAAATTTCTACTTTTTTCAATGAGATATTATATTTTTTATTATCACCATACTTACATATTTTTGTCTCTCCTACTAGATTTTAGAAGTTTTGAGATCCAGGACTTTGATTTACTCATCTTTCTCTTTAGCAACCATCTGTATTATCTGACACCTAGCTCAATGCCTGGTACACAGGAGATACTCAATAACAGTTGAATTAATGAAAGTATATGTGGATGATGTAGTAGGCTGGCTAAATCAGGTTAGGGAAGGTGCAGCTGTCAATGTCCATCTCTGGTTATAAATCCTGGGAAAAGTGTATTAACGGTTTGAGGATATAATGAAGCTTGCAGTCAGTCAGAACGCCCTTTCTTAAAACCTTCTGAGAGTAAAGCAGGCCAATTGATTACGCAAACAAAATATGAGACTACAAGGGAACCTGGCCCTGTTTGTTTCCCTCCCCTGCAAGTTAATCACATTTGACCACGTAATTTCATATTTATAATGCATTTTCTATTTATGCCATACCAGATATGCTACTGGAGGCACTTTACTTAATTTTTAAAATTTCTAATGCTAGCACACAATGACATGAGTTCCTATTTTTATTTTTATTTTTTAAAAAAATACATGTTTAGATCTTTAAGTATTTACAAACATTCAGGTATCCATTGTAAACACTTGGGACATATTCCTGAATTATGATTAACTATTATATTGATTAGAAAAATGCTACTGGTAACAGTACAATGGGAGTCTAGAATAATATGTCTTATTTTTAATGCTTTATTAGTACACTGTCTTTCATCTCATAACTGTGGATATATCCCTGAGAACCAGAAAAAAATGAAATAATAATACTTTGAATTGATTGTTAGCTACTATTTCTGGAATTGTAAAATATATATTTTTTTATTTTTTGAAGAGCGTGAAAGCTAGTTTCACTGCAGATGCTAATACATAGAGAGCAATTTATATATGAATTCTGAAGGGGCCTGGAGGGAAGAGCTTTTTCACACAGACAGATGAATTAGGATACTTAGCTGACAGGGTCATCACTACATTTCTTATCGGAAAAATGGATTTCTACTGCAGGGCTAGAAAATATTTTTTAAAAATCCTCAAGTAGGGTGTAGCATTCAATGAATCATGTCATAAATTGAATGGAAAGAGAATCTGAGCATGTCTTGCAGAATATGGAGTGAGAAAGAGACCTGCAACATCAGGCATGCTAGATAAAGAAAAATATCTTAGGCCAGCGAAGAGGTCTTTTGGGCTCGAGGTAGAAAATTGAATGGTTACGTTTAAGTAAGTGCTTCAGTAGCATTTTACATAAAAAATTCATCTGTTTTTCAAAGTAATATACTGTGCTAAATGCTGTTTATGTCTTCTTAGTTCTGTTGCCCCACTTAATGATTATAGATAGAAATTCAATCATTGTAGAAGTAGTCAGCTTTACCAAGGTGGCCAATGAATAACACTAATTGTATTTGCTCTTTGTAAATAAATAAGAAGGCATTGGATTTATATTGGTAATTTGGAGTAGCTTAGAAAACCAACTGAAAAAGAAGGAAGAGAGGAAAAATGAAGGAAATAAGAACAGAAGAAAGGATGGGAGGAAGGAAGGAAAGAAAACAAGTGGGCTATCTCAAGTAGAACAAACACAAGTACAACTGACAAACTATTTCAGTGAGTCTTGGAGCATATGGGCAGTTTGAGGTTCTATTTAATGTGTCAAGATGTACTGTGTTTTTGAGATATTTTAGTCAACTGGACTTAGTAGTGATTCATACTCTCCACAGCATCATATAAGTTTCAGTTTGTGCCAGTGAAGATAAATTATTTTGAAGTAAGTTTGAATTTCAATTCTATCTTTTCCCTGTATCTGCATAGACATGACCTTATTGTAGTACAGGAATTTTGACACTTTCTTTGATTTTGTCCATGCCGTGCAACTCTTGAGTCTTACAGAATCAAACCATGTTCTACCATTCACGAAGGGTTTCTTTTCTAGTTCATAAATATTTGGGTTTAGAGCAAAGGAATGAGAACATATATTTAGAAACAAGGCAATTCATTTGACATTTATCTGATTGATGGTATAAAATAAATAAAGGAGAGGTAAAGAGTGAAAGAATGAAACATTTTATTTCAAAAGCTTATCATTAAAAATATGTTGTCCTTAAATGCTTAAAAATTCTATAATTTGAATTATGCTTCTCCAATGTTGAACACTGATATTTTTAAGGAAACTCACAGGGCAAACTTGATGCTTAAGAATGATATTTAATTTATATTCTAAGTAACAGCCTACATTTTAGTTTTATGCATGTTGTTTAAGATTTCTAAAACATCTGATCTGAGGCGAATATTGAAAATGAGACATTCTCTTTAAAGTTGAATTATCTGTCAGGATACATTTTATTTTATTATGCAGATAAATGGAATCCTCTTAATACCCTAAAATGAAAATAGTTTAACAATATGAATTGTCTTTTTTGTTACGAGTCATGTGATTTTAATTGGCAATATTTCAATGACTGTTTTACTTTTAGCATCTAATTATCTCCTTTTTTTCTATTTTTAATGGTTATTTGAATAATCTGCCATAGCCATGAATGTTAATTGACTGTGTAACAAGTCACAATTTTAGAATTGTATTCTAAACTTTTGCTGAGCAACTATTTTGTCTGTGCTACACACCAGAAGAAACATAAAACTTGATTAATGATCCTCATGTTTCTAAGTATTTATAGTCACTGCTCTAAGAAAGACAAACATACACACAAAATTACAAATAAGCCAAAATATAAACTTTCATAATGGAGATGTAAGCATGTATTACAGATTCATGAGGGAGGGAGAATATGTTGGATGAAATATCACATTAAAAGTGAGTCACTGGAATTTAGCCACAAAAGTAGTCAAGTTGGTCGGTATGTGAAGGGTCAGGGGCCCTACAGGAAGAGGGAGAAACATGAACACAGATGCTGAAGTGTACAAAGTTGTGATATATGTATGGAATGGCAAATAAACTAGTATTGTCTGGGGTCTTGGGAAGCTTGGCAAAAACAGAGGAAAAATAAGATTTCCTTCACCTTGTAATAGTCTTCAGATACTGTTTTAAAACAACTGAGAGATTACTTATAGAAAATGTGTATACCTGCAAAGCTCTTAAATAGGGAGTTCATAGAGCCAGAAGACATCTTTTAGGAAACAACTGTAGTGGCTGTATGAAGAGTAGGTGGCTGGCCCAGCAGAATGGAGGAAGGGAGATACCTTTGGATATGTCTGAAATGTTTCTAGGGAAGCATAAGCTTTCCAGATGAAATGTTAAAGAAAAGGGGGAAACAGCTGCCAAAGTAAAATGTAGCTCCTATTGCCGTGACTTGATCACTAACTGGTATAAGAAATAAGGGAGCATATGAAGGATTAAAGATGAATATGAACACCAAACCTTCAACGTTCAGTGGCTTCAGGGATAGTTATGCCTTTAACAGATAAAGAACACAGGATGATGATTGGGTCTGTGAACAATACTATTTTAGGTATGGGAAAATAATGTACATTTGAGAGTTTTGCATTTATCTGATGTAAAGTCTCATGGTAGATGAGATTTTACCAGGACAGGAGGTAAAGGATAAGAGAATGGAACAGATGCTCCAGCAAAGTGCAGTGAGAAAGAATGAAAGGGATGTATGGAAAATGATATGAAAATCTTATTTTAGAGATTTTGTAAGAACAGAGTTTAAGGAAAAGGATTGGTAATCAACAAATTTGGAAATTACATAAAGTCAAAGAAGGATGAAGATTGAAAAGAGGTTGATGGATTTGAAAAGCAGATCATCATGAGTTTGTTTTTAGCTTTGATTCCCTGGAAGCTGAGATTGGAATTCTTATGCCTGTGTGCTCTCTGCGGAAACTTCTGATGTTACTAGGGAATCAAGACAGGGAGGAGAACAAGATCAGATGGAGATGAGGTTCACCCTGATTCCAGGGAGACCTCTAGAGTATGAATTGCACCTAAGTCTTCTCTTGAGCTAAAGGCCTGGGCTATAGAACCTTACAGCAACTAGGCAATGGCTATGAGCAAACTCTGGAGTGGCCAGTGAGTGGGAATATAAACCTCAGAGAGGCAGTTCTCTGCATTCAAGGGTGACCATCCACTGAAGGGTGCAGATATGAATCAAAAAGTCCTGGAAATGTAACCATCACCTCTGTTTTGGAATAACCTTTGATCATTGTGTGTTTTTTGTTTTGTTTTGTTTTGTTTGTTTTTGTTTTTTTAGGCAGAGTCTCACTCACTCTGTCACCCTGGCTGGAGTGCAGTGGTGCTATCTCGGCTCACTGCAACCTCCACCTCCCAGGTTCAAGCGATTCTCCTTTCTCTGCCTCCTGAGTAGCTGGGATTACAGGTGCCCACCACCATGCCCAGCTAATTTTGCTGTGTGTAGTTTTAAGTTAATTTGTGTAAGAAAAATATCAAGTGTAATTTTCTGGAAAACCATGTCTTTTAATATTGAAGAGTTGTAATAAAACATTTCTGGGGAGAAGATTTGAAAAACATAGGACTTATTCATATAACCTAGCAAAATATGGAATTATCATTTTAGAGTAGCTCTAATAATTACTATACAGTGATTCTCCACAACAAAAGAATGCTAGTAATAAGCTCATGGATTCCTTTTTTGTACTGTAATAATTAATGCCTTTAAGTTTTGAACTCTGAGATTCTTTATTTATATTTTTGTTTTAAATATAGTGCAACTTTTAATTCATTGGCTTCTTAGTGTCACATCTTGATACACAACTGCTAGATTTGCCTTTAACCTAAAAATCAGTAAGTTTTTTTAATCATTTAATCTTTTTTCAGCTTTATTAAAATATAATTGATAAAACTGTACATATTTAAAGTGTACTGCATAATGGCTTGATACACATATGCATTTCCATTGTGAAATGACTACCACAATCAAGTTAACCAACAAATCTACCACCTCACATAGTTACCTTTTTGTTGTTGTTAAGAACACTTAAGATGTGCTCTCTTAGCAAATTTGAAGCATACAGTACAGTATTATTAACTATAATCCACAGTTATTTAGTCATTTAACTTTAATGAGTAAATATAGTTTGCTATAACCAGGAAGGCACAGACGAGGGCTTTTGGCTCCTCTTCTGCAACTCTGTTGCAACTGCAAGAATTTATGGAGAAAAGAACCATTCCCTCAACAGTACCAAGCAGTAAAAAATATTAAATAGTATTACCGTGTCTGAGTACCTTTCCTGTATTTTCTAACTTAACCTAACAATAACCCTTTTAAGTGTTGTTATCGTTCCTAAAGAGATAAAACTTGGTTAAAATTTAAGATTTGTCACTTACTAGCTGCATGATTTGAAAAGAGCTGTTTAAATTACCTAAGCTCTTGTTTTCTCATCAGTAAAATGGAGATAACAATAGGTGCCTCATGGGGGATTATTAGATCACAGTTAAAATTGGATCATAGTTAATACTTTAATTGGGGCTTTAACCATCATCATTTACATCATGCCTATTCCATTTTCTTTCCTTTTGGCAGAAAGGCATATAGTGAAATCTATGTAAATTAAATGAACATATGGGAAACTCTTTCTTTGCAGAAGGAGTCGCGGGGCTCCCTCTACATGACCTGAAAAGTACCTATAAGGCTGTAAGACCCTAGTTTATCCCCTGGCATGCCCATATGACTTACTAAATCATTGCAAACACACCAGGTTCTAATATACAGTCATATTCATTTTGCACTTCTCAATTAACAGATAATCCTAAACTACATGCTTTATGTTGAAGAAAAAAAACAGCAACTAATACACCATCATAGTAACGCCTTAAATTCTAGTTTAACCTGATTCACCCAGTGTAAGAATTTTGAGTTGTACATAAGGGTTTCATTGAACTTTTTATTCTTTCATTGGTTATGGTTTAGTAACTTAGTATTTCCTTAGAATTGATATAAGCATGTAAACTGAAGTTGATGGTCAAGTATACCTTTATAATAAGCTAAGCAGCTTTAGGGCACCTAGATCTTTTGTGAAGTGCAAGTTCACCGAGAGAAGTAAGTACTAGTATGATTAGGCTTGTCCATCATTGGATTTTAAATGGCTTTTTTACTGAAGACAAAAAGGAAGGAGGAACTAAGCGTAATTTCTAAATACTTGGATACCTCTGCAAGTATTGTCAATGGTTATTTCTCATTCAAGCACTCTCCGGTTTTCTTTCATCAGATTGGCCAGTCTCATTTCAAATCCTCTACAGAAAATGTTGAAGGTACTCTAGGGTGAGATAACAGTTTTCAGTGTTTATGGGAATTGAAGAGGTTTTGGAAAAATGGGTAATATTATTGGAAAAAAATTAGATTGTTGGAGTGAAGATTAAGTTCAAAGAGAGAATGTATTATAATTTTGTGCAACTGAAATGGGTGTGCGCCAGGCGCGGTGGCTCACGCCTGTAATCCCAGCACGTCGGGAGGCCGAGGCGGGCGGATCACGAGGTCAGGAGATCGAGACCATCCTGGCTGAAATGGTGAAACCCCGTCTCTACTAAAAATACAAAAAATTAGCTGGGCACGGTGGCGGGCACCTGTAGTCCCAGCTACTTGGGAGGCTGAGGCAGGAGAATGGTGTGAACCCAGGAGGCAGAGCTTGCAATAAGCCGAGATCGTACCACTGCACTCCAGCCTGGGCGACAGAGCAAGACTCCATCTCAAAAAAAAAAAAAAAAGAAAGAAATGGGTGTGAAAATATCATTGATTATTAGTAATAATTTCTAGATGATTTCTAGATGTAGTGACTTTTAAGAGTCCTTTGAGGATGGCTGTTAAATAGGTTTCTATATGTACCTTTATTATAATTATGTATATGTGGGTGTGTGTATATGTATATGTACACATAAACACAGATTAGAAAAAGTATGGCCTTTACTGTAAGTACATCACAGAGTTCAATTGAAAAAAATGCTATCAAAGAGCAACCATGTAGAATTAGGCATGGTTTGCTTCCTCTCAGCTGCTGAGTGTTACATTTCTGATTTAGAGGGGAGAAGTGTTCTTTTTCCATATGACTTGATGTAATATTTCTACTTTGGTTCCAAATTTCTAACCTAAGAATAAGAAGTAATTAAGATCAAAAGAATAATGAGAAACCTCATCCCTGTTTAAAATATATATTTAGTAAATATTACAGGAAAGAGATACCTGATTATTTATAAATAGAATAATAAAACAAAACTTTCCTTATTCTTCTCGGTTGTATAATCAGAAATTACATCTCCTGGTTACATGATCTCTGAGATTAGTTTCTAAAGTTAGATGTATTTTGACAGGAAATTTTAACTCATTTTATTTTCAAAATACATACCTTTTAGTTACCATAAATCTAATTTTTGAAGAATATTATTTATAGACTTATAGTAGAAAATACAGCCTCAAGTTCTGTACTCTCAATCACTTTGGAAAAGTCATTCTAGTTGAGCAAAACCCTTTTAATAGCGAGGTATTGATGTGGCTCTTGGCTGTTATTATGTAATCATGTCGTGTAATTTTCTGTTCTTTCTAAAGTGATGAAATCAGTTCACAGTGATGGAATGGGCTGCTGCCTTTCAGTCCTAAACTTTTCACATAAAAATCACAATTATTAATTGGAACTAATTTGAGACCATGTGTTTAAATGCCGGTTTTCATTTGAATGTCAGTTTTGTCCCTTACTTTCACCTTGAAAACATATCTTGCTCTATTTTACTAGGAAGGAAGCACAAGGCTGTAGTGTATTCTCAGTTCCTATGTTGGATAAACCTGGCCAACCGTTGGTTTATTTAATTATTGATTGAAGGAATATTTATTGTGTGTTCTCGTAAACCAAAAACCAGTAGTGGAAACTAGGAATTTAAAATGTAAGTGGGCTTAATCCTGTCCACAGAAACCTATGCTAGTGAGGGAAGAGTTGCAGTAAATGCAGTGAGAGAGACACACCTATGGGAACATGCCTGGACCTGCTAGGGGCTCCAGCCTAAAGGATGGTTTTCTGGGGGGAGGTGGGCCTATAAGAGTTAGAAGAACAGAAACTGGAAATGGAGGAGAAAGAGAAACTAGAAGGGAACAATGAAGAGGGTAGAAAAGAGGATGTTTTAAAGTGATTCAGCTTCTTTAATAAGTGAGGTAGATCTGTTGTTAACTATATTTGGGAAATATAATATTTGAATTAATCTCTTAGACCATAGTAGTAAAGCTTTCCAATAGATTCTGAATAGTATCATCTTGCTTCTGAGCCAGAGACATTCTGATGATTGATTCATTAGGAGTTCTATGTACTTGAAAGTCAATTGTTATGCAAATAATTTACAAGATAGTACAACTTTAGCTTTGTATAATGAGTAACTGTAAAAAATCAGATATTCCTGAAAGATAATCAGATATTTTATGCAGTATGGTTATTTCTAAAACTTAATATAATATAGATTACTCATATTTTATTTATTATCTTGGATCCCAGAATGCTTAAATGTTAACTATTTTTTAGAGGTGAGAGGGCAGATCTACAACTGCCATGGAAAAATTAGTTTTGGCTTATTGAAAGGAGGTGGCCAGCCCCTTTAGCTTATCCTAGTATCTCTGCAACTCTTTCCTTCTACCTGTATGCTGCAAACCGTTTGCTCTTTTTTTGATCTAATAAAGAATGCATTTGCTTCTGCTGGATTTCCACATACATGCCTGTTTCAAAACCATGCAATTTTTAGTCCACTGCTACCTGCCCTTTTAGTATGATAACATGACGTATATTTCTACACCAAGAATTACCAGGGCTTTGTGTCTGACTTTCCAGGCTTGTTTATCCCAGACACTGCTCTATAGAGGCACTGCCCTCCCTCATGGGGCTGCCTTGGAAAGAAGAATTAGTGAATTTCCATCCGTTGCCAATAAACCACACGTGGTTTAATAGCTCTATGAACATTCAAAAATATATTTTATACCTTCCAGTATTTTTTCATATCTAGCCAAATTCTATATTCAGAGATTTTTTTTGGCCAAACCTCAATAAATAACATTATTAAAGTTTGGGTATTCTGTTTGAACTATTGGAGGTTTAGAGTCTTACCGGCTTAATGCCCTTTAATGTATACTCTTGAGTATCCGTAGAACACAGTTTGAAAAGAGTTGCTTTAACTCAAAGAAATATGAGTTTCTGATAGAATTTCAGGTACCTTCAAATGGCTATTGAGCTTTTGATAGAGGGAAACCTCCAAAAATTACATAATCTATAAAAATCTTTTTATGCTTAATATCAGCTGTGGTACATTATGATGCGTGTATCAGAAGAGAGTGGTTATTTTTATTTTACTAACTCTGATATACACAAAATGATGTCATGTGATCATGGAATATTAGAGCTATTATGGGACTAAGAAGTAATTCATACCTTCAATGTAAAGATGAGAAAAGTGAGGGGCAAAATTGTAAAGGATATTGCTCGCTGTCTCACAGACTAGAGGCAAAGATGAGTCAGGTGTTGAGATTTCTTTCTTCTCCCAGTATATCAAACTGGCACTTAATTATAATCTTTTAAATGCTGATTACTTGTATCTTTCAATGGAGGTTTTTCAGATCAATAATTGTTTGAAAGTTACAACACTAGTATTTGGTTGAGATACCATGAATCTCACCTTGAAAGGTTAGCAATGCTTAACCTTTGATAACCGAAGTCAATTAATATAATTAACTGATGATAATTAGTATCATTAAATTAACAATAAAACCATCACTATATCTCTGACATCCATGCTTTTTGCCAAATCTGCCTGAAATTTATAATACAACCTGGGGCTATTTTACCCCTCAGGTGAACATTTGCTAATGTCTGGAGCCATTCCTGGTTGTCACAACAAAGAGTTTTCTGGTTCAAACTGTCAATAATATCAAGGTTGATAAACCCACTAAAGGGATTTAATGCTGCCCTCTGCCATTAATAAACCCACTAAAGGGATTTGATGTTGCCCTCTGCAACACCTATATGTAATAAAAGACATGTTTCCTATACTAGTTGAAAAGAAGTCTGATCTTCCCTATTCTATTGTATTTCAAACTTTTAGGAATGTCTCTAGATTACAGTATGTCATATTTTCATGAAGAGCTTCAAATATTCTCATCTATATTTTATAGAATTAGATCCTCTTCCTTTTTTTTCAAAGATCTATTTTTTAAAAGTCTAACCTCACACAAATGCCAGTGCTTTTCCTTTGTGACTTTTCAACTTCATTTGTTAGATATGTCTCTACATATATAGAAAAAAAGGTGATTGTTGTATTTTAGATTCCACCATTGATCTACACAAGAAAAAAGTTGTTTTGTGTTATTTGCATTTCCTGGTATTTATTTTTGTTTGGGGCTCTATCCTTATTAACTGTTAACAATTTCATGAAATGATGAATAGTCATTTTTTATACATTGAAGAAAGAAATATTGAGTCCAGGAAATACAAGCTAGACACATACCTGCCTCTTTGGCGTTGAGCCTTCTGCAGGATATAAGTGAATATGTAAACAAGATGCAATATAATGATAAAGAATATGGAAGGCACTACAAATGCACATAAAAAGGCCTATAATCGAGGCTTGAGCAATCAGAGAGGTGAGGTCTGAGCTGACACCTGACAAGTAACATGGAGATAAGTATTGTTTCTGACAGAAAAAAGACTTTAAACACATCTCATTTAGAGATGAAATAAAGCCAGTGCCCCAGAGGTACTGAATACTGTAGGCAATTGTAGCACAATGGTAGGTATTTGCGTAAGTAAACAGATCTAAACATGGAAAAATACAGTAAAAAGAAAATCTAAAAGGTAAATAAAAAATACACTCATATAGGGAACTCCACCATGAGTGGAGCTTTCAGGGCTGGAAGTTGCTCTAGGCGAGTCAGTAAGTAGTGAGTGAATGTGAAGACAAAAGACATTACTGTACACTACTGTAGACTTTATAAACACCACACACTTAGGCTACAATAAATTTAGAAAACGTTTTCTTACATAAAAAATTAACCTTAGCTCACTGTGACATTTTTACTTTACAAACATTAATTGTTTTAATTTTTTTCTTTATATTCTTACTTTAAAAGCTTTTTTCTAATTAAAAAATTATTTTTTAATTATATTTTTATGTTATTTTGTTAAAAACTAAGACTCAAACACGCACATTAGCCTAGGCCTACACATGGTCAGGATCATCAATATCACCGTCTTTCACTTCCACATCTTATTCCATTGAAAGATTGTCAGGGCAAATGACATGTATAGAGCTTTAATTTCCTATGATAACAGTACCTTCTTTAAAAATACTTCCGGAAGATCCTAGGTGTCACTTTTTTAGAAATATGTCCATGGTGGTTTACTTGTTTTTTTTCTCTTCTTATAGATTTGCTTATAAGCAAATAATGCATCATGAACATTTCTCTCTATTAAGGAAAATCTTTTGGTGTTGGAGTCCAAGTTTTAAAACTTTTTAAGGAGCTTGTTGAGACCTGCAAAAGCTGCACACATCACTGCATTTTCTTGGGAGTACATCTTCTCTTTTTAGGTTTATTTACACCAGCCTCACCATAAACATGTGAATAATGTTTGAATTGTAATGATACTGCAGCTAGGACCTCAACAAGTAATAGGAATTTTTCAGCTCAATTATAACTTTAAGGGACCCACTGTGGTATATGTGATCCACTGTTAGCCAAACATTGTTATGTGGAGCATGCCTGTACTTTAATGAGATATTGCAGAACTGGGAGAGCTTCATTTCAGATATTTTCATTATGAAATATTTGCTGAGTGCCTATTCCAGGACAGGCACCATTCTAGGCTTCAGAACAACAGCACCGAACCAAACAACTGAAGTCTCTGCCCTTGTGTAGTTTACATTCTAGTGTGGTAGTTTATTAGTATTATTCATCTCTATATGCTACTTTTCATTAACAGTTTTCACCCTTGTATACAGTCTGAATGGTAAGTACAAGTGTTTCCATGGACTGACCAATGTATTGAATGGTAAATTATGGAATTTTTAAAAAATTATAAAAATAATAAGTTGATATTAAATTGAAAGATGTTAAAAATTTATTCAAGAAACTTTGATATTCGGTCTCTAACTTTTCAAGTTTTTTGGGGGGTTTCTCTTTCTCATCTGGGGGTATAATGCTTGATGTGGATGAGACTTTTTCTTGGGAGAATTTTATTCCTTTTTTCATTTAAAATATCATAGTTGATGTGGCAGATACATTGATCAGCAGCACTTACAGAAGGGTAATTTTTTTAAAGAAGCATGAGAAATTAAGGTACATCTTAGAAAAGCGATTACTCTGTCCTTATACCAAGACACAGTAAGAATTTACACTGGCATTGCAGCATGGAGAGATTTACAACAGCTTCCATTGGTTTAGATACAGCTAAAGAATTAACAGAGGATTGGTTGGCACTCTAAAGAATGGAAAATTTAACCAACTTCTAGAAAGGTAATCAGATTATTGTCTGTATTATTCTTCACACCTCTGAATGATGAGTGTGCCTTCCAACAACAACATTCATGAAGTTGACTTTGAAATATTTAACTTAAAAGGAACTTACAGTTCTTTGAATCCTTATTTAAAGTGTCCTGATATCAGCTTAGTCATGTTAGAATAAAAAATAAAGTCACTCAAGACATTTATACTAGAGATAACCATTTCTAGGTCATAACATTTTATTGGATACAATCAGAAAATGTGGTGTGGTTGGCAAACCCTACATTGGGTTTTGAAATTACTGTGCTACCAGTATGTTCCAATCAATGAGAACCTTTCAGCCATGAACTTTTATTGATTTGTATTCCTCAGAGTAACATAAATAGCTTTCCTTAAGTCTTCCAATTTCACTATGGTTATTTTTTTCCTGAAATCTCTGCTGTTAGAAGGTTTATTTATGCACTTACTCTGTCGCTTTCCAACCCTTTCATGGTTTGAGTCAAGAATAGGTACCAGTGTTCTATGAGCAAGTAGGAAAAAAAGAGGTGCTATAACCAATTAAATTATTCTATAAACAGTTATAGTATGAATAGTTCTGTAATCAGAACAATACATTTTAGCATTTGCAGAACAAATAAATATACTGAAAATTTCTTCCTTTTTTATTTTTAGTTTTTGTGGGTACATAATAGGTGTACATATTTATGGGGTATATGAGATATTTTGGTATAAGCATGAAATAGGTAATAATCACATCATGGAAAATTGGGTGTGCATCCCCTCAAGCATTTATCCTTTGTGTTACAAACAATCCAATTAAACTCTTAGTTATTTTAAAATATACAATTAAATGATTGACCCGAGTCCCCCTGCGGTGCTATCAAATACTATAATACGTCTTATTCATTCTTTCTAGTTTTTTCTGTACCCATTAACCATTCCCACTTCCTCCCCTCTTCCCCCTCCCCAAACTACACTTCCTGGTCTCTAGTAACTATCCTTCTATTCTCTATCTCCATGAGTTCAATAGTTTTGATTTTTAAAAGATACTGAAAATTTCAACCAAGAAAAGCAAAAACAAGCAAGTACTCTCTCATCCAATCACACTAGAAATTAAATTCATTTTTAATAAATAACTTAATATTTCAATGCTTATTTTCACTTTTGAAACATATATGTAAAATTTAAGCCTCAAATTTATACTGTTAATAGACATGTTTTCAACATTTGCTTAAAAAATAGGAGTTTAGTTTCTAGACTTAACATATGATGGTTAAAATGAGAATTCAGCACTTTCAAGTCACACTTGATTTTTTCTCTATTCTCTAAGATGTTAACTATTTTATGTTGCCTGGAAATGTGAATACATGTATTAAATAGCAATCTCATTGCATATACCAATTGATGGTAATTAAATTGAAGCATCTCTGTTACTATTTTTAAAAGATACTCATTTGAATTTTTTAATCCTGTTTTCAGACTTTATAAGTCTAAATTTCAGAAAATGCAACAGTAAAATTTGATAAAGACAATAGCTAATAGATGTTGACAGACTTTACCTTCTGTACAGGTGAGTTTTAACATGCTTTTCTAACTAGCTCCTAGTAACCATGGAATGAAACCAAAGAACAGGCACAGCTTCAAACTTCATTGGCTTTTCAGCTCTTGAGAGAATAGTCATATCTAAGCAATGAAATTTTGCTTAATCTACCTTAAAGTATCTGTAAAATGTATACTTTCCCCCAGCCGTTACAACCATGGCAATCCACATTCAAACATGCATATAAAATTAGTCATCTTTTCCTGATATGATGGAGTTATGGAAAATTAGTCCTAATGCCTGTTTTAAACGAAGCATCGTACTTTCCTACCGTGAAAAAAAATAGTGAGATTCTAAATGGATATGTGAATGAGAAGCAAAATTGGCGATATTCTCTAATAATATAAAATTAACATGTAGAATCAAATCCTTGATTCATGCAACCAAACAGGTTACTGCCAGGACATAAGAAATAGAAAGCATGATGGTTTTTCATGATATAGGTCTCAAGTTTCATGGTATTTCAAAATGCCTTAACTCTGAAGACATCAATTCTGCAGATCTCTAATGCCTGCATGACCTATACCTTAAATATTATGCTTTTCTTGATGATTCAGTCTAGTACTGAGTTTTCAATTTTAGTTTTTTATTATTATGTATTGAGGGAATTTTTTATAAATGCATAGATTGTAGATACATAATCAGATATATATATATATATATATATATATATATATATATATATATATGTATATATAAATTCATGTAGCCAAAACCTAAATCAAGATACAGAATATTTCTTCAGTCTAACACTCTCCCAACTGAGCTATTTCGGCAGCTGCTAGGATACAGAATATTTCTACCCACTAGAAAGTTCCCTTTGTCCCCTTTCAGTCATTTCCCAGCTCCAATACGCAACATGCTTTCTGAAGTCTATATCTATGTAATAGTTTTGTCTGTTCTTGGACTTCATATATTTTGTATCTTACTATTTTTGTTTTATATATATTCTTGAGATTCATTCATTTTGTGTGTATTGATATTTCATTGTTTTCATTGCTAAGTAGTATTCCATTGTGTGGTTCATTGTTTTCATTGCTAAGTAGTATTCTATTGTGTAGATACACACATTTAAAAAAATATGTTTTCCTTTGGATGAATATTTGATTTTTTTTCAAAGTTTCTGCTACTTTCAGTAATACTGCTATAAACATGTATGTAAAAGCCTTTTTGTGGGCATTCAATTGATCTTGCATAAAGGCCTAGGAGTGAAATTGATAAATGATGAAATATTTTTATGTTTAATTTTGTAAGAAACTGGATTAGTTTTCAAAAGTGTGTATTTATTTTAGTCTACCATCAGCAATTATGAGAGGTTGAGTTGTTCATCATATGTTCATCAATATTTAGTGTTGTCATTTTTTCCATTCTGCAAGTAGTACCTCTTTGTGGTTTTAATTTGTATTTACACAAAAATTAAAGATGTTAGGTGTAGTTTCATGTGCATCTTGGCCATTCGTATATCTTTTTTTTTTTTTTGAAGTATCTGTTCAAGTTAGAAATTAGGATAACTTTTTCTTATTGATGTGTAGGATTTCTTTACATACTCAAGCTCTTTTTCAGGATATGTATCTTGAATATCTTATCTAGTCTGAAGCTTGCTCTTTTATTTTCTTAATAGAGATTTATCATTATTTCTTTTTCATCTTTAAAGAAATCCTGTTAGTATAAATTTATTGTTTTCTATGTCCTAAGAAATATTTCTTGAAGATGGGGCAGATTTTCTCCTATGCTTTATATCAGAATCTTTATAACTTTAGACTATACACCTAAATCTATTATATACCTGAAATTAATTTGTGTGTTATGATATAGGGCTTAAGCTTTTTTTTTTTCTTTGACTTATGAAGTGCTTCTGTCATTTATTGGAAAGATTTTTCTTTCCAATTTGAATTGCTTGGTGCCTTTGTTTAAAATTGAATGACCAGGCCGGGCGCGGTGGCTCACGCTTGTAATCCCAGCACTTTGGGAGGCCGAGGCGGGCGGATCACGAGGTCAGGAGATCGAGACCAGGGTGAAACCCCGTCTCTACTAAAAATACAAAAAAATTAGCCGGGCGTGGTGGCGGGCGCCTGTAGTCCCAGCTACTCGGAGAGGCTGAGGCAGGAGAATGGCGTGAACCCGGGAGGCGGAGCTTGCAGTGAGCCGAGGTTGCGCCACTGCACTCCAGCCTGGGCGACAGAGCGAGACTCCATCTCAAAAAAAAAAAAAAAAAATTGAATGACCAAATATGTATTTGTGTATTTCTATTCTTCTCTATTAGTCTATGCATCTTCCCTTACACCAATACAACTTTGTCTTGTTCAGGATAGCTTTTCACCAGTATTCAGCCAAGAATAATAATTTCTCCCAATTCATGCTTCATCATGATTTTTATCTTTCTATTATAAGTCCTGTGCATTTCTATATAAATTTTTAAAACAACTTATCAGTTTCTTCAAAATAGAAGTTGGGATTTGGTTTGAAATTAATCTAATAACCAAATTGAAAACTGGCATCTTAACATGATCGAGTCTTCTAATTTATGAACATGGATTTAGATCTTCTGTAATTTTTCTCAGAAATGTTTGTAGTTTTCAGGATAGTATTATTGTGTACATTTTATTATGTTTTGATGATAGCAAATATAATTTTAAAAGAAATATAATTTATTTTCACATATTGGTTTATGTCTTGTTAGTTCTTATGATTTTATACACAAATGATTGTGTTGTCCATACATAAAGATTTCTATGGCTTTTTTTTTTTTTTCCAAATTTTGTATTTCATTCTTTTTTCTTGCTTTTTAATACTGGCTCAAACCTCAGTACATTAAATATAAGATACAAGGACATACATATTTGCCTTGTTCCCAACTATATATTGAATGTGTTCCATTTAATGTATGACATTTGATGTATGATTATGTAGATGCTCTTCTCTAATGTAATAAAAAAGTTTGCCTCTATTCTTACTGTACTCTGAAGTTTTATCAAGAATACTTCTATAATTTTGTCAATAGGATTTTCTACATCTATTCAGATCACTATATGGATTTGTCTTTTTAATGCTATTAGTTCAAATATATTGGTTAATTTGGGGATGTTAAAATAACTTTTTATTACCACAGCAAACCCCAGTTAATTATTACATATATCTTATGTATTACTAGAATTTATTTGCTAATATATATTTTTAAATTTTGCATCTGTTTTCATAAGTTATGGTTGTTTATTATCATTTTTAGTAACGTATTTGCTAATTTTTGCAAACAAGGATAATTTGACTACTTTATTTCCAATTTACATGTCCCTTTATTTCTTTTTTTTTTTTTGAGACGGAGTCTCGCTCTATCGCCCAGGCTGGAGTGCAATGGTGTGATGTTGGCTCACTACAAGCTCCGCCTCCCGGGTTCACGCCATTCTCCTGCCTCAGCCTCTCCGAGTAGCTGGGACTACAGGCGCCCGCCACCACGCCCGGCTAATTTTTTTGTATTTTTAGTAGAGACGGGGTTTCACTGTGGTCTCGATCTCCTGACCTCGTGATCCGCCCGCCTCGGCCTCCCAAAGTGCTGGGATTACAAGCGTGAGCCACCGCGCCCAGCACATGTCCCTTTATTTCTTTGTTTTGACTGATTGCTTTAACTAGGACTTGCTTAGGAGTTCTAGTACTATGTTGAACAGCAATGATGAAAGTGGGCATCCTTTTCTTGTTCCAGGTCTTAGAGGAAAGGCTTTCTGTTTCCCCCCATTTAGTATGATACTGAGAGTTTGTTCTATACAGCTTTTATTATGTTGAGGTATGTTCCTTCTATACAGTTTTTTGAAGACTATGATCATGTACGGATGTTGAATTTTATCAAATGCTTTTTTAGCATCAACTGAAATGATCATATGGTTTTTGTCCTTCATTCTATTGATATGATGCATCGCATTAATTGACTTGCATATGTTTAACCATCCTTGCATCCCTGGGAGAAATCCCTCTTGGTCATGATGAATGATCTTTCTAATATGTTGTTGAATGCAGTTTGCTAGTATGTTGTTGAACATTTTTGCGTGAATGTTCACCAGGGATATTGGCCTGTAGTTTTATTTATGTGTCTTTGGTTTTGGTATTAGAGTAATACTGGCCTTGTAGAATGAGTTTGGAAACACTTCCTCCTCCTCTATTTTTCACAGTAGTGTGAGTAGGATTCGTATTAGTTCTTTTTAAAATATTTGGTAAAATTCAGGAGTAAAACCATCAGGTCCTGGATTTTTCTTTCCTGGGAAACTTTTTATTATGTTTCCATCTCATTACTTATTGGTCTTTACAGGTTTTGGATTTCTTCATAGTTCATTCTTGCTAGGTTGTATGTGTCTAGAAATGTATCCATTTTTTCTAGATTTTCTGATTTATTGGCCTATAGTTGCTCATAATAGCCTCTAATGATCCTTAGAATTTCTACAGTATCAACTATAATGTCACTTTTTCATCTCTGATTTTATTTATTTAGGTCTTTTTTTTTTTTTTAGCATGGCTAAAGGTTAGTAGGTTTGGTTTATCTTTTTAAAAAACAAATTTATCATTTTGTTGATATTTTGTATTTTTTCATTTCAATTTCACTAATTTCTGCTCTTATCTTCATTCTTTCCTTTCTTCTATACTTATTTTGCATCTGGTTTACTCATGCTTTTGTAGTTCTTTAAGGTGTATCATCAGGTTATTTATTTGAGGTTTTTCACTTCTTTGATCTTGGAAATTATAGGTATAAATTTCCCTCTTACTACTGCTTTTTGCTGTATCCCACAGGTTTTGGTATGTTGTGTTTCCATTTTCAGTTGTTTCAATAAATTTTTCAAGTCATTTTAAATTTCTTTGTTGAAATTCTAAGGATCATTAGGGGCTACTATGAGCAACCTTAGGCCAATAAATTAGAAAACCTAGAGTATATGGATACATATAGACATAGAAAAATCCACATTATCAATTTGTTCTTAAATAAGCTTTGGTAATTTTTCTCTTTTAAGAACTTTAAGCTGCCAAATTCGTGAGTATAGAATTGTTCATAATAGTTATTATCATTTAAATATATAGGTTCTGTAATGATATTTCTTCTTTTATCAGTCCTTTTTTTCTTAGTCTTCTAGTATGTAACAACTTCATTGATCTTTTCAAAGGAACTTTTCACTTTGTGAATTTACTATTTACTTTCAATTTCATTTATTTCTTTCATTACCTCTATTATTTTACTTTTTTCAAATTATGTTTTGTTTCTTATTTTTTCATTGACTTTTAAACATATGTATTTTTCCAATATAAGAATTTAAAGTAATAAATTGCCCTCTCAATTTAACTCTATACTACAAATATGTAACTGTGTTATTGTCACAATTTTATTTTTTAACGGACACATAATAATTGTGCATATTTATGGGTACATAGTGATGTTTCCATACAAATAGTGTATATATGTAATTACCCTGATGAGATGATGGCAATTAGCATATCCATCACTGCAAACGTTTATCATTTCTTTGTTTTGGGAACATTCAATATCCTTTGCTAATTATTTGAAACTATATAATATATTATTATTAACTATTGTCATACCATAGTGGTATAGAGCATTAGAACTTATTCCTCCAATCTAGCTTTAATTTTGAATCTTTTAAAAAATCTCTTCCTATTCCTCCCTTCCTCTTACACTTCCCAGCCTCTAGCATCCTCTGTTTTACTTTTAACTTGTATAAGATCAAAATATTTTAGCTTCCACATATGAGTGAGAAGCTGTAATGTTTAACTTTCTTTTCTTGGCTCATTTCACTCACATAATATCCTCCATTTCTATGCATATTGCTGTGAAGGACATGATTTCCTTCTCTTTTATGGCCGAATAGTACTTCATTATGTATATATACATCCTTCCTTCCTTCCTTCCTTCCTTCCTTCCTTCCTTCCTTCCTTCCTCCTTCCTTCCTTCCTTCCTTCCTTCCTTCCTTCCTTCCTTCCTTCCTTCCTTCCTTCCTTCTTTCCTTCTTTTCTTTCTCTTTCTTTTTCTTTCTTCCTTCCTTTCTTTCTTTTTCTTTCTTTTTTTTTGAGATGGAGTCTTGCTCTGGAGTGCAGTGGCGTGACTTGGCTCACTATAACCTCTGCCTCCCAGATTCAAGTGATTCTTCCACCTCAACCTCCCGAGTAGCTGGGGATGTGCCACCATGCCCAGCCAATTTTTATATTTTTAGTAGAGATGGTTTTTCACCATGTTGGCCAGGTTAGTCTTGAACTCCTGACCTCCAGTGATCCACCTACCTTGGCCTTCCAAAGTCCTGGGATTACAGGCATGAGCCACCATGCCCGGCCTGTATACCATATTTTCTTTATCCATTCATCTGTTGTTGGACCCTTAGGTTGATTCCATATCTTGGGTACTGTGAATAGTGCTGCAATAAACATCGAGGTGCAGATGTTTATTCAATATACTGTTTTCCTTGATTATTTTATATTTTTTCTAAATTATCTTTTGATTTCTTTTATGAACTATGAGTTAGTTAAACGGTGTTTCATGTGATTTACAACTATTTGGGAGTTTCCTAGAAATCTCTTATGTCATTGATTTCAAATTAAATTTTATTGTGATCAGAGGATATATTTTATAAAATCTAAAACTTAAAATCCGTTTAAACTTACTCTTCGACTCAGCATTTGGCCTATGTTGGTGATGCTTTCAATACACAAGAAAACAATGTAAATTCAGCATTTTAAGTGTAGTTTTTATAAATGTCAATAAGATCAAAGTGATTTGTAATGAAGTTGAAATGTTCTATAGCCATACTAATGTTTTGTCTTCCTGTTCTATCAGTGATGAACAAAGGGATGTTAAAATCTTTAATTATGGCCGGGCGCGGTGGCTCACGCTTGTAATCCCAGCACTTTGGGAGGCCGAGGCGGGCGGATCACGAGGTCAGGAGATCGAGACCACGGTGAAACCACATCTCTACTAAAAATACAAAAAATTAGCTGGGCGTGGTGGCGGACGCCTGTAGTCCCAGCTACTTGGGAGAGGCTGAGGCAGGAGAATGGCGTGACCCAGGAGGCGGAGCTTGCAGTGAGCCGAGATTGCGCCACTGCACTCCAGCCTGGGAGACAGAGCAAGACTCCGTCTCAAAAAAAAAAAAAAAAAAATCTTTAACTATTACTGTCATTTATCTATTTCTCTCTTCAGTTCTGCTTACTTTCCTTCATGAATTATGAGGGTTTATTATTAAGTCAATGCCCCCTTTGCAATATTATTGTCCTCTCATGAATTATTTCATAATTATGAAATGCCCCCATTTTCTCTGATAGTGCATCCGCTTTTCCAGTTTACATTGTATTTTGCTGATACAGCCACATAAACTTCCTAATACTTGTTGTGTTTGTGGTTTATCTTTTCCTATAGGTTTACTTTTCACCTATCTGTGTCTTTATGTTGAATATATGTTTCTGGTAGACAACATTAGTTGGGTCTTGTTTTTTTGTCTAATATGACAATCTCTACCTTATAATTGGATAATTTAGTTCATAAATATGTTAAATGAAACATGTTGCTACTTTTTAAAACTGTACAATCTGTTTCTTGTTTCTCTTCTCTTATTTTTGTTTAATTGTGTTTTAAGTACTCATTTTAAATAGCGTAGATGAGTTAGTTGCATAGCTTTTTTACTGAGTTATTTGTCTTATAGTAATTATCAATTTATAGTTAACTAATCTAAATTTTACTTAGAGGTTTTTTTTTACAACTTCATATATAATGTAAAAAACTGATGACAGTAACATTTCCTTTATTCCCTCTATGCCCTTTGTGATTTTTTTAGTGTAAATTTTTCTATGCACATCGTAAACCCCACAATAAAGTGATATCTTTTAAAATTTTAATAGTTTCCCTTCAACGAAATTGAATGATAAAAAAAGTATTTTCTGTTACTCATATACTTATCACTTCTATGCTTTTCATTTTCTCTAATTTGGAGTTTTGATTTGATGTTATTTCCCTTCAGACTAAAAAATTTCTATTAGCATGTTTTGTAGTGCAGATTTGCTGGTGACAAATTAACCCATTTAATTTTTCTGAAAACGTCTTAATTTTATCTTCAACTTTGAAAGATATTTTAACAATATATAGAAACGAACCTGATGCTCTGTCATCTCCAAATACTTTAGTAGAGTGATTCTCAACCAGGGGCAGTTTTGCCCTCCAGGAAACATCTGATAATAACTCAAGATATTTTTAGTTGTTAGCCTGGGGAATAGGGTGGGCAAGGTGCTATTGTCATTCAGTTATTAAAGGCAAGGCATGTTGCTAAACATCCTACAATTCACAGGAAATGCCCACAACAAAGAATTATATGGCCCAAATGTCAAAAGCGATAGTGCCAAGGTTGAAAAACCCTGCTTTTGTATATATTTTCTACAAACAAAATTATGTGTCTATATATGTATATACACATATGTAGATAATTCTATATATTACAAACCTATTACAGTAATATATGTGTGACATACACACACACACACACACACAATACATGCACAGTACAACAAACAAAACCAGAAAATTAATATTAATACGTTGCTACCATCTAATTCTCAAGCCCCCGTTAATATTTCACCAATAGTCCCAATAATGTTTCATAGCAAAAGGATCAATTTCAGAATCATGCATTGACTTTGATTGTCATGTCTTTTTAATGCCTGTTTATTAAGAAGAGATCTTTAGACCTAACTTGACCAAGATTTCTGGCCCATATTTTCTTCTTTGTTTTTTTCCTTTGCTTTGCTTGTCCTTCCTTTTTTCCTTTCCTTTCTCTTTCTCTTTCCCCTTCCTTTTTCTCTTCCTTCTCCCCTTCCCTTCTCCCACCCCTTCTTTCTCCTTCCCCTTCCCTTCCCCTTCCTTCTCCTTTCCTCTTTCCCTTACTTTTTCCCTTTCCCTTCCTTCTGTTTTGAATGCCTCCATTTAGGTTTTCTGAGGTTTCCTTGTGACTAGAGTCAGGCAATGCACTTTGACAAGAATATCACAGAATGGATGCTGCATTTTTTTGTCATTGCATCCTATCAGGTGGTACATAATTTCAATATGTCTCATTACTGATGATGCTTATTTTGACAGGTTGATCATGGTGGTATATACAAGGCTTCTATCTTGTTATTCTCTTTCTAGATTCTGTTATTTTACTTTATGCTGCTTTTCCTAAAGGGCAATAGGAATTTTATCTGTTTCTTTATTCGTTTTTGTTTATTCCCTCAAATAGTTTTATTCCTTACTATATTTTTAGCACATAGTACCTAGTGCAAAACACTAATATATGTTGAACACTAACATTTGTTGAACAAATGTCTGAAACTGAATCTATCCTGCTACCACAAAATTGTCTCTCTCTCTCTCTCTCTCTCTATATATATTTTTTTCTTTTTTCCTATAGGGATACCACCAACTACATAGTTGTCTAAGCCAAGATATCCTGCTAGAACTGATTAAAGTCCATGCATCCTCATTATCCAGAGGCTGAGTTGCTCATCTAGAGCTATAGTCCAAGGCTAACCATTCCTTATGGTTAATATCTGAGAAGAAGAATCATGCAGCACGGAGATGACTGTGAGGGAATAAAAATAGAAACCCTTTTGGGCACAAACCCAGCCTGGATTTCTCTCTCCCGTTTTAATGATTAATGAATGAAAAAATTTCATCATTAGATGTAGTTAGTTTCCATTACATAAAAAGGAAGCTGATGAAATACATAATTGAGTTATATACACATATCCTGTTGGTTCTATTTCTCTGCAGAACTCTATTAAAGAACTTATTGAGTATTAGTTACATGTACACTGATAAGTATGTCTAAAGACTATGTCTGAACACATATGAATTTATATCAACGATTATATTTAGTTCATTCTTATTACACTTGATTCTAATTGTTATGAAGTTGATAGTTGGTAGAATGAATGATAAAAGGAGATTCTGTCCCTTACTGAAGTGTTTGTGTAGTTACATGCCAGAGTTTTGAAGATTGAGAGAAAGGTTGAAGTTAAATAATTTGATGGGCAAACTCAACGCTTGAATGTAAGATAGTACTTTTCTTCGAAAGATTTGGAGAATTACATAATGACTTTTATTTTTGCTAATTATTGATAAATTCACACGTAAATAAGGTTTACTTAGGTAAGCTCAAGGAAATCATGCTTTGTCTCAGGCTTATTTTAAATCTGAATTTTTTTACTGTCTTTGCTTTTACAGGAAAATAATCATTATTGTTTTTAAATTATGGAATCTATTGTGTGCTTTAGATGCAACAGAACTTTGTGAAATATTAAATGTAAATAGTGTGTATTGTATAGAACTGGACCCATGTAGCAACTTTTGCCATATTATTTATAAGTGATGGTAATACAGTTATCTTTAGAAAAATAAATTTAGGGTCTATAAGCTGTGACTAAAAATGAGCAAAAGTTGTTTAAGTTTTACTGTTAAGTAATATTAAGTACCATTACAACATGAAAAGAAAGTGCTTTTCAAATTAAGGACTTGCAAAACTTTGATTAAAAATAAAAGTCTATTTTAAAAGGAGATAGAATATCCAAAATTTTCAAGTTAAGTAATTCTAAGCGTATTCAGAAAAGGATATTTCAAACCAATATTTTGAATGTTGAATTTTGGGATCCTGAAACTGAAGCTATCCACACATTATAGCAAACACATTTCTACAATTTGTTTTTGTCTTAATTTTCTTTTCTTTTTTTTTTCTTTTATTTGAGAGAGTCTCGCTCTGTCACCCAGGCTGGAGTGCAGTGGTGGGATCTCGGCTCACTGCAACCTCTGCCTCCCAGGTTCAAGTGATTCTCCTGCCTCAGCCTCCCGAGTAGCTGGGACTACAGGCATGCGACACTACACCTGGCTAATTTTGTATTTTTAGTAGAGACAGGGTTTCACCATATCGGCTGGGCTGGTCTCGAACTCCTGACCTCATGATCTGCCTGCCTCGGCCTTCCAAAATGCTGGGATTACAGGCGTGAGCCACTGCACCCGGCCTGTTTTTGTCTTAGTTTTCAAAGTAAAATGTTAATTGATTCTGTGGGATTACTTTGGCAAACATGGGAGATCCCCAAACAAATTTTGGAAAGTTTTTTTCTGTTCTGTTTTGTTTTCTACTTTCTCTTTAAAAAAATGTATCTCATGTACAAATAAACACAATGAATTAAAAATAATAATAATAAATTACGATTTTCCTTGGTGAGGATCAGTTGTCAAAGACATTGGTTTAGCTAATGGCAACTATTTGATATAAAATTCTTTGGCAGTGGAGAGGTGAAGAAGAGCTAAAGGAAGAATAAGAAAGACAACAGCATCTTTAAGAAGGTCCTCTTAAAAGGAGTCACTTCTTGTTTTCTTACAAGTTAAAACCTCACTACACTAAAGTCATATTTTTTTTTAAACTTCTGAATTTTCTGACAGACACTTCAAATACCCCGTGACCCCATGACAGAAACATCAGATAACATTTGCTACTCATTTAAACAATTTTTCTTTTCCTCTTTCTTCCTTGTTTTTCTTATTCTCTCTCCTCATTTCTCTCTTGTTCTCTCTTCCCATTTCTCTTTTTCTCTCTGTTTCTCTCTACCTCCCCTTGTGATTTTCTGTCTCTTTATCCCATCCCTTTACTACTTAGATGCCACATCAATTTGACTGGCCTCAAATTTACAATGAATACTTTTTTTTTTTTTTTTTTTTGAGACAGAGTTTCACTCTTGTTGCCTAGGCTGGAATGCAATGGCACGATCTCTGCTCACTGGAACCTCTGCCTCCTGGGTTAAAGTAATTCTCCTGCCTCAGCCTCCCAAGTAGCTGGGATTATAGGCATGCGCCACCACGTACAGCTAATTTTGAATACTTTTAAAATTCATGCTTCTGAAAGTTTCAAAGAATGAAAAGGTATAAATGTCTCAAATAATAATTTGCTTGATGGCTGAAATGAATGGCATTTCTCAAAAAGGCCAAGGGACTGAATACAGAAATTTAAACAGTAAATTTCTGTTAGTGATATGGTTTGGATGTTTTGTCCCCTCCAAATCTCATGTTGAAATGCGACTTCCAGTGTTGGAGGTGGGCCTAGTAAAAGGTGTTTTTTTCCCAAAGGTGGATCCCCATGAATGGTTTTGTGCTGTTCTCCTGGTAATGAGTGAGTTCTCGCTCTATGAATTCATGAGAGATCTTGTTGTTTAAAAGAGCCTGGCATCTCCCTTGACCCTTCTCTCCTCATGTAATACGCCGGCTCCCCCTTTGCCTTAAGCCATGATTGACAGCTTCCTGGGCCTCAGGAGAAGCTGAGCAGATACCAATGCCATGTTTGTACAGCCTGCAAAACCATCAGCCAAATACTCCTCTTTTCTTTATAAGTTACCCAGTCCCTGGTATTCCTTTATAGCAATGAGATGGACTAATATAGTCAGTTTTGACAATATGAACCTTTCATATTAAAATTTAATTTCTAAATTCACCCACTTATTGTGGTTGCCTTCTATCTTTTCTGTAATAATGAATTTTGCATGTGACTTTAAATGTGCTTTAATAATTGATTCACTGTTTAGCTCTATTTCTGGAAACTACCAGCTTCCACTATTGAGGTAAAAGTATCATCATTGGCCAGATGTGGGGACGTGGTGGCTCAGGCCTGTAATCCCAGCACTTTGGGAGGCCGAGGCGGGCAGATCACCTGAGGTCAGGAGTTCGAGACCAGCCTGGCCAACATGGAGAATCCCTGTCTCTACTAAAAATACAAAGTTAGCTGGGCATGGTGGTGCATGCCTGTAATCCCAGCTACTCGGGAGGCTGAGGCAGGAGAATCGCTTGAACCGGGGAGGCAGAGGTTGTGGCAAGCCGAGGTCACACCATTGGGCTCCAGCCTGGGCAACAAGAGTGAAACTCTGTCTCAAAAAAAAAAAAAAAAAGTATCATCATTGAGGCTCTACTGCTGAGGTAACTGTTGTCTGATTTCCCTTCAGTTCTACTGCTGTCCCAGTGGAAACAGGGACTCTTCACCACTTACATGACATGTTTGCCTGAACTCTAATCTTCCACACGTTTTGTAGAAAAGAGAGTAATGTGGCAGTCCAGGGCAGTTTACCAATTTAGAAATGGTGTCTGCTCAGTGTTTTTGTCTGTGTCACTTACTAAAACATAGAACAGAAATCATGGACATTAAAAGGAACAGAGAGATTTAATGTGATTATTTTAATTCTAACAAAGATTTATGGACACGTGAATCCTCAAATGTCATCTAAAGTATAAAGTGTGGTTTTCAGTGTTTTTGCCCCATCACAAAAAGACAATGCTTTCAGTTTCCTTGTGATGTAATCAAACGTTAAATCTACTAAAAAGTTGGTTCTTAGAATTAAACAAGAGTGCTTTGCTTTTGATTTAATAATGTAAATTCACGAGGGGTGGATGGTTTAGAAGTTCAAGTAAGTTATCTAAATAAGGAAAATTAATTCAAAAATTTAGATATTTCTGATCAAATATTATTAACTTTTATTATAAATGAACAAACAATTGTATAGCATTTCAAATAAAAGGGATTTTCCCACTGGAAATGCTGTCTGATAAATACTGTTCATGTTTCTGTAATATTTGTGGTAAATTCAGAATTTTCAAAAGGGGACATGGTTAAATTTCTGAGTGTGATTATCAGTAAATTGTAAGCTCTTAAATGAGCTGATTAAAGCCCTATGGGAAATATAGTTTTATAGATACAGGAAAATGGTGTGTTTAAACTGTTAAATTGAAATCATATTATTCAAGAAATTGTCTTTTTTCAAGGTCATATTGAAGAGTAGGCTACAAGGGATATTGAGAAAAAACAGCCACTAAGGAAGGAGTAAAGCAAAATATAAGCTGTGTCATTCACTGGGGCAAAGAATTTAGTGAAGAATTTAGGAACTGGTCAACCATGGCAGAAACAGTAAGATTAGATGACAAGTAAGATGAAGCCAGAAAATGACCATATGGTTGGACAACATAAAGATTATTGGAGACTTTGGAAAGTGTCAATTTTAGAGTAATCATGTGATAGAAACCTAATCAGGGTAACTGAAAGTAATATGAGGTAAAGTATAGGAGACAAGGCTGGGCATGGTGCCTCATGCCTATAACCCCAACACTTTGGGAAGCCAAGATAGGAGGATTACTTGAGCCTGGGAGTTGAAGACCAGACTGGGTAATATAGCAAAAACCCCTGTCCATAAAGTATTAAAAAATTATGTGGGTCTGGTGGCACATGCCTGTAATCCCAGCTACTCAGGAGGCTGACAAGGGAGGATCTCCTGAGCCTGGGAGATTGAAGCTGCAATGAGCTGTGACTGTGCCACTGCACTCCAGCCTGGGTGACAGAATGAGACCTTGTCTCAAAAAAGAATTGGAGACAAGACGTTTAGCTGAAAAAGAACACAAAAAATGAGGTAGAGGTTAGACGGGAAGTGGGGTATTTATGTATTTATGATTGTTTATTTTATGTGGGAGATATTAATGTTCTGGTCTGTATGGTCAGGAACAGAGGAATGGGTGACATAGTACAGAGACACTGTATGCAATGGAATGGTTTCTTTAGTTATGCAAGACAGATGGCCCTAGGATAAGAGGAACATTTCACTTTTTGAAAAAGGAGGAAAGAAATAAAGGATCAATTTGACTATACATATATGAAATTGTCCAGCAATGGTGTTGTTTTTTGTTTTGCTTTGTTTGTTTTGTTTTGTTTTTAGACGGAGTCTTGCACTGTTGCCCAGGCTGGTGTGCATTAGCGTGGGAGTGCCTTGGCGCAATCTTGGCTTATTGCAAGCTCTGCCCCCTGGGTTCAAGTGAGTCTCCTGCCTCAGCCTCCCGAGTAGCTGGGATTACAGGCACCTGCCACCATGACTGGCTAATTTTTTGTATCTTTAGTAGAGATGGGATTTCACCATGTTGGCCAGGCTGGTCTCGAACTCCTGACCTCATGATCCACCCGCCTCAGCCTCCCAAAGTGCTAGGATTACAGGCGTGAACCACCTCGCCAGCAATGGTGTTTCTAACTCCTCTGTAGAGATTATTAATTGTACTCTTGGAGAAAGCCAGGGTCCTAAAAGAAAAATATATGTACCACACTACTGCAGTATCTTCTGAAAATTACTTTTAATAAATTGGGTATAACTTTATTTGCTATTGAATATATTTTTCTCTCTTCTTATTGCTGCTGTTCTTTGAGTAACTTATACATTTTCTCCTACATTATTGTTGAGATTTTAATTTTGGTACCTCTATGGCCTCCTTATCTAAACAATGAAGTCCAAGTGCTTTTTTGATTTCATGATTAGACCATTCTCACATTGCTATAAAGAGCTACCTGAGATTGGTAGCTCTTATAAAGAAAAGAGGTTTAATTGATTCACATTTCTGCAGGCTGTACAGGAGGCATGGCTGGGGAGGCCTCAGGAAACTTATAATTGTAGCGGGAGGTGAGGGGAAGCAAGCACATCTTCACATGGTGACAGCAGAGGGAGAGAGAGCAAAGAGGAAAGTGCTACACACTTAAACAATCAGATTTCCTGAGAACTCACTGTCAAGAGAACAGCAAGGGGAACATCTACCCCCATGATATGATCACCTCCCACCAGGTCCTTCCCCTAACACTGGGGATTACAGTTCAACATAAGGCTTGGGTGGGGACACAGAGCAAAACCATATCACATAATATTAGTATAACATGACTTTGTGAGAATAATTTCTCACTTTCTTGGAGACCCTTAATTGGTAAAGACTGTCCATTAAGAGTTATTTGGCCTAACACGCTACATCAGATTCTTACATTCACCAAGGTGAACTGAAAATCTGTTTTTTCTTTTTGATACTGTTACTATTCCTGCCTCTCTAAAGATGGAGAACTCCCTTATGCACCATAGAGTATGAAATGCTTCAAGAACAAGAGAATGGTTCGTTAGAAAAGGAGTAGATAAAATTGCCTAAACAAATGACAGCAATTCTTGTCCTGAGCTTTGATTTATCACTCCTGAGGGTTGTCTGCAAGAGTGAAGCATGATAAGATAATATTTAAAATATTAGAATGTAAGGAAACTCAGTCTCCCTAAGCTCTTATGAAGTGATCGGAATACTTCACTTTAGGTGCCAGCCTTTATCCTTATGAATATAATTTTGATTAATTATATGCATGACTAATAAGCAGAAGCCATGACACTTACAGTGCAGTTCATTTCACCTGTATTAACAGGGCACTTACCATGAGTGAAGCACCTTCAGGGAAATAATGAGTAACATCCCTCATCAACTGGAGTCTTCACGCTATAGATGCATATTCTGGAGAACTATGTAATAAAAATGTGATTAATGTGCTCAGGAAGAATTAAAAATTTATGTATTAAGGATAAAATGCAGAATGAATTAATATAGCTATCAGTATATTTGAGTTATTTTTTTCTGGTTTCTTGCTTAAACATGGACATGTTAGAAGAATACGGTCTTGATAAATTTATCCAAGTTGATCCATGTTTCATTTGGAAGGAAATACAGGTTGAATATTCCTTATCTGAAATGCTTGGTACCAGAAGTGATTAGGATTTTGGATATTTTCAGAATTTGGAATATTTGCACATATGTAATGAGATATCTTGGGGGTGGGACCCAAGTCTTACTATCAAATTTATTTATATTTCACATACATCAGATATACACAGCATAAAGGTAACTTTATTTTAGCCTTGTGGATACTGAATAAACTATGTGTTATGTGCCTGCATTTTTGCTGTAAATCATAAGAGGTTGAGTGTGGAGTTTTCAACTTTTGACAGCATGTCAGTACTCAAAAGTTTCAGATTTTGGAACATTTTTGATTTTAGATATTCTGATTAAAGATATTTAACCTGTATACATTTATCTATCCCTAGCAAACTAGTACAAGAACAGAAAACCAAATACCACATGTTCTCACATAAGTGGGAGCTAAAGGATAAGAACCTATGAAGTCAAAGAAGGAAACAGACACTGGGGTCTACTTGAGAGAGGAGGTGGGAGGGGGGAGAGGAGCAGAAAAGATAACTATTGGGTACTGGGCTTAATGCCTGGGTGATGAAATGATATATAGAACAAGTCCCTGTGACATATGTTTATTTATGTAACAACCCTTCACGTGTACCCCCAAAATCTAAAATCAAGGTTAAAAAAGGGGAATCTATAGCCATAATGCATAGTACTACCTTTAAAATTAAACAATACAGTAAATATATAACTTCTAACTTATTTATTGACTCAGATTCACAAATTACATTGGATCGCAATGTTCTAAAATTTTAGTATATTAATTACATTGGTATTAGTACAGTCTTACGTCTTCAAACTAATTTTTTTTTCAGCCACTTTAGATTAGATTTTTCATCTCTGGAATGATTTGCTTTTGGAAATAACTTCGTTTTCCTTTACATAGTAATGGAGTGAGGGAGAGAAAATGCATTGCCATGACGCTAGATTAGTGCAGAGTCTACAACTGCTTTTTTCATGACAGTAACACAAGGCTGCTTCAGGTGTGTGACTGAAAGAAAGAAAGAGTTAAAGAAGAAATGCAAAATTCTAGAAAATAAAATACATAGGTCACAGAAGGCAAGATTGTGGTGGAAAGATGAAAAGAAATGACAGTTGGTGATGGTGAACCTCTGCCTGTGAAGGGAAAACACTCTGAAAATACCCAAGCAGAGAGATTGCCAAGGTATGGATGGAATCTTTCATCTCTCTGGGAAAATGTCCTTCTTCTTAGAAACAGAAGAGGTAAACTAGAAGACGGTGACAGTGCCTCTTTTCCAGCTGTAAATGGCTGTTATCGTATTAATACCTCAACTGTGGTTCCAGAGTGTAGGCTAAGGAGTACAGTAGCAAAGCATATATGAGATACCCCGTGACAGACTGACAGGGAGAAAAGAGCCCGAATAAACTTCTCACTAAAGTAAGAGTACTAAGAATTTCCACAATCAGGGTTATCACTCAAGTTCAAAAAAATAAAATATAACTTATAAGAGACTTGGAAGCATTTAGGAAGAAAGACATCAAACAATAAATGAGAAGTAAGCATTCTTTTTCTTTCTTTTTAAAAATTAGCACAGAAAGGAAACATATTCATATGTTGTTAATTTTGTTTGTCAGAAAGATGGTTATAGAACCTGAAAAATTTCATTCAAAATATTATAATCAAGAAAATTAAGGTGTTAATATGTGCATCCATATGCATATAGGCACATTATATGCATATATTTTATATGACATATAGGATGAATATATCAATATGCAATATATTATTGAAGTTGACTTATTTCTCACAATAAGCATATAACACATATAGGATAACTTACCTAATGTCTATGCACATTGAAAGTGATAGAGAAGAAAACTTGATACATTTCCATTTTATATACATTGTGCTTTATCCATATTATTAGCATATATGCAGTACAGAAAATGAGTCAATATTAAATCTGGCAAATGATATTTGATTGGTACTGCAGTGGTGTTTTAAAAAACACTCATGGAAGAAAGCACAAAGAAGGAAACAATGATGGTTTTACTTATAAAAGCAGCAAATAATTAAGAAAATAAAATGACAAGTCATTTAAAAATATTTTATTAATCCACCATCTCTGTATTTTTATAGTTTATCTTTCTTACACCAAAAGTGAATGCATAAATGCAGTATTTTTCTATCAGTAAATTATTGATTCATTTAAAATGTTTATCTTATAGAAAATGATATGCAATTGCCATTGAAAATCTAGAAAATATTGAACTGTTTTATAAGCATAAACATGTCTTCCAATCTAGTCTGCAGTCTTAGTATTTTGGTATGTTTCTTTTAAGTGTTTCGGGGAAGTATTTTGCATAGTGATTAAGAGAATGGACTGTTTAGTCAGATTGTCTGGACTTAAAATTTCAACTCGCCAAACTGGGGCAGGTTTTTTGTTTTTGTTTTTATTTTTGATAGGGTGTCACTGATATGGTTTGGCTGTGTCCCCACCCAAATCTCATCTTGAATTGTAACCCCCCACAATTCCCACCCCTTGAGGGAGTAACCTGGTGGAAGTGATTGAATCATGGGGGCGGGCCTTTCCCATGCTGTTCTTATGATAGTGAATAAGTGTCACAAGATCTGGTGGTTTTAAAAACGAGAGCCTCCCTGCACAAGCTCTCTTGTCTGCCACCATGTGAGACGTGTCTTTCACCTTCCCGCATGAGTGTGAGGCCTCCCCAGTCATGTGGAACTGTGAGTCCTTTAAACCTCTTTTTCTGTATAAATTACCCAGTGTTGGGTGTACCTTTAACAGCAGCATCAAAATGGATTAATACAGTCACTTTGTCACCCAGGCCAGAGTGCAATGGCCCATTCTCAGCTCACTGCAACCCCTGCCTCTCAGGCTCAAGGAATCCTCCTGTTAGCCTCCTGAGTAGCTGAGACCACAGAGGCGCACTACAATGCCCGGCTAATGTTTGTTTTTTGATGGAGACGAGGTTTCACCATGTTGCCTAGGCTGGTCTCAAACTCCTGAACTCAAGCTATCCTCCTGCCTCAGCTTCCCAACCTGCTGGGGTCACAGGCAGGATCCACATGCTCAGCCTGGGGCAAGTTATTGAATGTCTCTGTGCCTCAGTTTCCTGATCTCCAAAATGTGAATCCATATCTCCGTGTTCTTGTGTGAGTTAAATGAGATTAAAAATACATAGTATTTAAAGTCATGCCTGGAACATAGTAAGCACAGCAGAGGTAGAGTGACACATGTTCTGTGCCTGCAAAAGAATCTCAATTTAGGCCTCCTGTCCTAGACTATTAATATGAAGCCCCCTTTCACTCTCAGTAGTGCCCTTTTGTGGAAAAGTAATTTTATAGTCACCCTGTATGTGAAAAATTGCTATTATTTTTTTCAAGGCGTATGCATAATTTTACATGGTTGAGGTAGTATTATATTAACAGTGTCAATCTTGTTATCACCTTTATAGGGTGTAGTCAGAATTTTCCCATGTCAATCCATTTTCTATTAATAATTTTTAACATTTGTATATGATCCCCTGGAATTAATATTCCATAATTCGTGTATATTTCTATGTATATGTCCATTGTTTTTAATTTGGCCCACCAAAATATTGCTATGATGAACATCTTTGCCCATATATTTTGACTACCCTTCTGTTGAATTTCTTACAATGGTAAATTTAAATTATTCAGACAAAAGCAATGCACATTTGTTAGGATTTTGATAATGGTGTGTATCTTAAGCCATGGAGAATTCTGAAATACAGCTTAGGCAAGAAATAAGGCAACCAAACTACCTCTGCCCAGGCTTTTGCTGAAACTGCATTTCAGAGTTAAAATTACATAGAAACTTAGGTTGATTCTTTCATTTGACCTTTATTTGCTGAATGGCCTTTTTATCTTATGTTGGTAATGATATTCAAGTTTCTTTTCCGCTTGGTATTCCTACACCATATCCTAGCTGTCATTTTGTGCTAATTTTCCATAAATTATCTATCAAAAACAAACCACTCAATAACAAAGAATGAATTGAGTGTATGCCCCTTTGACTTATGATTTCTGGAGCTAGAGATCTCCTGTGGCTAAAGGAAAATATTCAACACATCAGTGTGTGTCAAACATCAGTTCTGAAATTATCAGGTAATCTCAAATCTCCAAGGCTGTTGCTGTGGGTTTCAATAGATTTGCAGAGTTGTTTTAAAGGAAATAGGAAATGTCAGACTTGTGTCTCTAAGGTTTGGTCTCCTGAGTAATGGCTTGTATATGTCCTTTATTGGATGCCCTTTTGTCTACACAAAGCAGGAATATTAGGTTGGCTTGGAATCTGTGCTCTCCTATTTGATTCTGATGAGGCTCGTCAATTTCATATCTTTCCTTTGTTTGCATCTTCCTTGTATAGTAACTTCTGCTTTTTAAAACACATTAGGTACTTTTAAACAGTAATTAATACTTAATGGGAACACTAGATTGGGATATGCTTAAGATGATAGTCTTTTTGTTTTAATCAAGAGAATAAAAAACAAGAACTGAGATTTTAGAAAATTTCAGATTGTATTGGATTTATAATTTCAAAGAGAGAAACCATTTACTAGGATGTTTTGTGATAATGAGTGTGTTTATATTTCATTTCATCATGTTATTAAACACTTTTTTCCTCCAATAACATTTCTGTTTGTTCTCCATTTCTGTTTTATAGGATTGAAACTGCCATTTCTGAAACATTTCCTTCTTTGTTGTTTCTTGCCATTTTTTCTCTTCTTGAATCTTATTATTTAGAATTTAAATTTGGAATATTTATTTTTAACTTCTTATTTTGAAATAATTACAGACTCAAAAAATAAATTTCAAACTAAATACAGAGAAACTCCATGTATTTGTTACCCAGCTTCCCCCAACAATATTTTACATAGCTACAGTGCATTGTCAAAACCAGGAAACTCATATTGGCACAATATAATTAACTAGTGATGTGGTTTGGCTTTGTCCCCACCCAAATCTCAACTTGAATTGTATCTCCCAGAATTCCCATATGTTGTGGGAGGGACCCAGGGAGAGGTAATTGAATCATTGGGGGGGAGTCTTTCCTGTGCTATTCTCATGACAGTGAATAAGTCTCACGAGATCCGATGGGTTTATCAGGGGTTTCCGCTTTTGCTTCTTTTCTCATTTTTCTCTTTCCCCTGCCACGTAAGAAGTGCCTTTCACCTTCTGCTGTGATTCTGAGGCCTCCCCAGCCTTGTGGAACTTTAAGTCCACTTAAACTTCCTTTACTTCCCAGTCTCAGGTATGTCTTTATCAGCAGCATGAAAACAGATTAATACAGTAAATTGGTACCAATAGAGTGGGGCATTGCTGAAGATACCCAAAAATGTGGAAGCAACTTTGCAACTGGGTAGCAGGCAGAGATTAGAACAGTTTGAAGGGCTCAGAAGAAGACACGAAAATGTGGGAAAGTTTGGAACTTCTAGAGTCTTGTTGAATGGCTTTGCCCAAAATGCTGATAGCAATACACACAGTAAAATCCAGGCTGAGGTGGTCTCAGATGGAGATGAGGAACTAGTTGGGAACTGGAACAAAGGTGACTCTTGTTATGTTATAGCGAAGAAACTGGCAGCATTTTGCCCCTGCCTAGAGACTTGTGGAACTTTGAACTTGCGAGAAATGATTTAGGGTGTCTGGTGGAAAAAATTTCTAAGCAGCAAAGCATTCAAGATGTGACTTGGGTGCTGTTAAAGGCATTCAGTTTTGTAAGGAAAGTAGAACATAAATGTTTGGAAAATTTGCAGCCTAAATATGCTATAGAAAAGAAAAACCCATTTTCTGGGAAGAAATTCAAGCTGGCTGGAGAAATTTGCATAAGTAGCAGGGAGCCTAATGTTAATCCCCAAGACCATGGGAAATATGTCTCCAGGCCACGTCAGAGACCTTCACAGCAGCCCCTCCCGTCATAGGCCCAGATGGCCCCAGAGGAAAAAGTAGTTTCGTGGGCCAGGCCCAGGGTCCCTGTGCTATGTGCAGCCTAAGGACTTGGTGCCCTGTGTCTCAGCCACTCTAGCCATGGTTGAAAGGGGCCAATGTACAGTTTGAAATGTGACTTCAGAGGGTGCAAGCCCCAAGCCTTGGCAGCTTCCAGGTGTTGAGCCTGTGGGTACACAAAAGTCAAGAACTGAGGTTTGGGGACCTCTGCCTAGATTTCAGAAGATGTATGGAAACTCCTGGATGCCCAGGCAAAAGTTTGCTGTAGGGGTGGGGCCCTCATGGAGAACCTCTGCCAGGGCAATGTGGAAGGGAAATGTGGGGTCAGAGCCCCACAAAGAGTCCTTTCTGGGGCACCGCCTAGTGAAGCTGTGAGAAGAGGGCTGCTGTCCTCCAGAAAAATGGTAGATCCACCGACAGTTTGCACAGTGCACCTGGAAAAGCCACAGATATTCAATGCCAGTCCGTGAAAGCAGACGGGAGGGAGGCGGTACCCTGCAAAGCCACAGGGTCAGAGCTGCCCAAGAGCATGGGAACCTGCCTTTTGAATCAGTGTGACCAGGATGTGAGACCAGGAGTCAAAGGAGATCATTTTGGAGCTTTAAAATTTGACTGCCCTGCTGGATATCAGACTTGCATGGACCCTGTAACGTCTTTGTTTTGGCCAATTTCTCCCATTTGGAATGGCTGTATTCACCCAATAACTGTACCTCCACTGTATCTAGGAAGTAACTAGCTTGCTTTTGATTTTACAGGCTCATAGCTGGAAGGAACTTGCCTTGTCTCAGATGAGACTTTGGACTGTTTATTTTTGGGTTAATCCTGCAATGAGTTAAGACTTTGTGGGACTGTTTGTAAAGGCATAGTTGGTTTTGAAACGTGAGGACATAAGATTTGGAGGGGCCAGGGGTGGAATGATATGGTTTGGCTGTGTCCCTACCTAAATCTCATTTTGAATTGTATCTCCCAGAATTTCCACGTGTTGTGGGAGGGACCCAGGGGTAGGTAATTGAATCATGGGGGCCGGTCTTTCCTGTGCTTTTCTTGTGACAATGAATTAGTCTCATGAGATTTGATGGGTTTATCAGGAGTTTCCGCTTTTGCTTCTTCTCTCATTTTTCTCTTGCCATTGCCATGTAAGAAGTGCCTTTCGCCTCCCACTATGATTCTGAGGCCTCCCCAGCCTTGTGGAACTGTGAGTCCAATTAAACCTCTTTTTCTTCCCAGTCTCAGGTATGTCTTTATCAGCAGCATGAAAACAGACTAATACAACTAGACTAGTTAAGTGTCTGGGATTTTGGATTATTTTGAAGTAGTTTGTATAATAATATGAGTTTTCCACAGGTAATGTTCATATAAGGAGTAATTAACCCTCATAACACTATTTTCAATATTTTTTATTTGCTCTCCTACATATCTCCTTCATATTTATGATTGGGGAAAAATGAATCATCCTAAAATGAGTACTTTTGTATTCATTCTTTTGATCAAAATAGTAGTAAGTAGTATTTGTCAAACTGCCTAACCATTGGTGATACACAGGTATGATTTCACCTAGTACACACAGCTACACTGAAAATTAGAACATATTACAATTATTTTATACATAAGATAATTGAGTGATATGGTTTGGCTGTGTCTCCCACCCAAATCTCATCTTGAATTGTAGTTCCCATAATCTATGTGGTTGTTCGAGGGACTTGGTGGGAGGTAATTGAATCATGGGGTGGTTATCCCTATGCTGCTGGTCTTGTGATAGTGATGAGTTCTCATGAGACCAGATGGTTTTATGAGGGGCTTTTCTTTCTTTGCTCAGCCTGCCATCATGTGAAGAGGGACATGTTTGCTTCCTCTTTCCCCATGATTGTAAGTTTCCTGAGGCCTCCCCAGCCATGTGGAACTGTGAGTCGGTTAAGCCTCTTTCCTTTATAAATTACCCAGTCTTGGGCAGTCTTTTACAGCAGCTTGAGAATGGACTAATACATTGAGAATCGAGAAGACATATTGAATGACCAAATCTACATTGTAACTTAGAGGATGAAATAGGACTCAGATCAATCTTTGTGATAAACAGCCTAAGATTTCTCTCTATAATCATATTGTCTCCTATAGAAGATTTGTCTCTCTCTAGTTCTTGCAACTATGCACATACCCCCTTGGTGTTTTTCATATGGCACATATCACACAGAACTTATAACTAAAGTATTAGTTTTTGAAAAAAGCTATTATCATTTACTCTCTTTTTTTCCTATATAAATAATTATTTTTTAAATATGATTTTAAGTTCTGGGATACATGCATGGAACGTGCAGGTTTGTTATATAGGTATACATGTGCCATGGTGGTTTCTTATTTGTGTTTTCATCTTATGGCTTTGGCTAGAACTAAATAGTAAAAGTATGCATCAGTTTAAGATAGTTATTTTTAGTCATTTTAGTAAGGACATATCTATAACTACTTTGTTAAATTTTATCAGTCATGCATGTTAAATATCATTAAATAAATATCTGAAATTGGGCTGCTGTACCAGAGTACCATAGACTTTGTGGCTTACAAACAACAGAAAGGAATTTCTCACAATTCCAAGGGCTGGGAAATCTAAGACCAAGTCACTAGTCAATTTGGTGTCTGGTGAAAACCTGTGTTCTGGTTCAAAGAAGGCTGCCCTTTCTCTGTAACCTCAGTTGGGGAAGGAACAAGGGAGTTCTATGGAGCTGCTTTATAAGGTTGCTAATCCCATTAATGAGGCCTCCTCCTTCATGACCTAATTACTTCCCAAAAGCCCCATCTCCAAAAACCCTCACATTGGGGGTTAGCATTTCAACATAT
The DNA here is from genome assembly GCF_009828535.3 of Hylobates moloch. Taxonomy (NCBI): domain Eukaryota; kingdom Metazoa; phylum Chordata; class Mammalia; order Primates; family Hylobatidae; genus Hylobates; species Hylobates moloch. The sequence continues at coordinate 152,730,349 of NW_026652279.1, forward strand.
GAATTTGAGAGGGATATAAACACTATGTCTGTAGCAGTAAATGTACAATATAAAGTAAATAAACAGCTTTATTGTTGTGTTGAATTATATTAATATATATTTCCTGGTATTAAATCTTTGTATGCCAAATCATTGGGGTGGGTGATTTCTCAGGAAGTGTAGAATTCAGTTCCTTTTTCTTGTAGTTAAGAATATTTTAACTATGTTTATAAGAGATACCATTTAGTAGTTTTATTCTTTTTATATTAACTTCATCAAGAGTTGGTAATAGTTATTTTTGCTTTGTAAAATGAACTGAAAGGAAGCCACTTTTTATAACTTTATACATATTTCATAGTTTGGGGTCCATTTTATAAGATTTTTTAAACAAATACTAAAAACACTGGTTATAGGGACTTAAAATTTTTTTAAAATAATGTTTTATGTTTCTTGCAAAAATTGATACGTGTAACCTATTTACCATTTTTAAAATTAAATTAAGATTCATTTAACCAGTACATATTTATTTTAGTGAAACATGTATTTAACTTTCTAAGATGGTGTTTTTTGTCTTTAAAACAATTGCTGCATTTTTATGTCTTTCTCTTTAAATTTTATATTTTCTCAGTTTTTGATTTTATCACATTTGCCATATTTTTCTGTATTATGGATTATTTGTTAAAGAATGAACTCATGTATGTTTATAAATTTTTACTGTTTTTGTTTATAATTTATTGCCTTTTAACTTAATATGTAATTAGCATTCCTTTTAATTTTGCTTGTATGTTTTGCTGTACCATTTTGAAGTTCTTGAGTTAAATTCTTAACTATTTTTTATTTTTATTTATAAAGTTTAAATATTAAATTAAATACGTCCCATCAGTTTAGTCATTTTAATATTCTCACTCATCAGACATTTTTTGGGAACACCATATGCCTTTTCATCAAGTCAGTTTCAAAAAAGTGAAAATTACTTTTTATATATTTATACTCGAAGCTTGGATAATTCTCCACTTCCTTAAGTTGGGGAAAAAGTGATTCTTCTAGGCTATAGTCAAAAGAGATATAATTATAGTAACATTTTTTGTTTGTTTGGGGTTTTTTTGTTTGTTTGTTTGTTTGTTTGTGATGGAATTTTGATCTTGTTGTCCAGGCTGGAGTGCAGTGGTGTGATCTCGGCTCACTGCAACCTCCGCCTTCCGGGTTCAAGCAATTCTCCTGTCTCAGTCTCTCTAGTAGCTGGGATTACAGGCGCCCGCCACCATACCGGGCTAATTTTTGTGTTTTTAGTAGAGATGGGGCTTTGCCATGTTGGCGAGGCTGGTCTGGAACTCCTGAACTCAGGTGATCTGCCCGCCTTGGCCTCCCAAAGTGCTGGGATTACAGGTGTATGCCACTGCACCCGGCCCATAGTAACTTTAATAGGTTGTGGTGGACAAAAGTCCCCAGAAATAATAAACAGAAAAATGCATTTATTAACACTGTATATTTTATTCTCTAAACAAAAGGTCTCTCATTTTTTAAATTTAAATCATGATGGCCTGTAACAGATGAAGCATCTACAAATTGAAATAAATATATAAATTTTTAACATAAAATATTTTAACATATTTTAACACAAAATTCTTTAAGATTCTAATTTATATCTTTTTATTTCCTTCCATATCGTCTCTTGATACATTACCCATTACATTAATTATTAATATACACTCAAGTCAAGATCTTTTATTATGTGAGATTATCAGTCAGTGATAACAGAGATATTGATGAAATAGTCTCCTCATCAGAAACTGAGCAACATTTTCATTCAAGATGATACATGGGTCTTTAAAACATAGTCAATAATATCGAGTCTCAGACTTTTCATGCTTTTCTCTGAATGTGCATTTAGACCTTTATACATCTATCTATCTACCCACCCATTTATTAAATTTTCAGCATTAACTTGGAATATTAAACATGGTTCCAAGGACCAGAACCGTATTTGTCTTGTTCACTGCTGTACTCCTATTGCAAGGACCTAGTATATAGTAGAATCTTATTAAACTCTGAGGATTCAAAATAAGTGAATGGAGGTTGTAGCAGGAAGAATTCTAAGATAGCCCCTATGACCTTCATTTCCTCATGTTACTCTGTTGATACCTCACATGACAAAGGAGTCTCGCAGATGTAACTAAGGCTAATAATCTGTCAGCCTTAAGACAGGGAGAGCATCTGGGTAAACCTAATCTAATCACACAAAAACTTAAAAACCAGGGAGTTTTCTACAACTGAGAGTAGAATGGGAAGTCAGAGAGTTTCAAAGTACAAGAAGCATTTAAATCACCCTTATTGACTTTGAAGATGTTTTGTGTCTTCTTTTGAGTTCAGTTTGAGATTATCTTTCTAATAATTGATTAGATTTTATTCTTTTAAAAGAGAAATAATTTAAAGGAATCTATTTTTAAATACTCTGAGGAGGGTGATACGGGGGTGCCGGTTGTTCCGTTTTAACTTTCTCTTAATTTCTAATGTAACTGAATTTTGCATAGGTAATGTAACCTGTATGGTTTTTGTTTTAAAAAATATATATTGAGGTTTTATATAATCTATTTTTAAAATTTTCAATGGAAGCTTGAAAAAATACTGCTTCACATATTCTTTTATATAAGTATTAAAAATCTTATACATTATAATGCTCAAATTTTATTCTTTAATAAGTCATAACAGAGACATGCTAGTGATTTCACAATTAACTGTGACATTCATTTAGTGTTTTGTTTTGTAACATTAAATATTTTATTGTTTTCTGTGTGATTATTTTTCCTTTAAATTCTACTCTATGTGAAATCAATGATGTTATAAATAGTCTTTGATTTTTACTTTATTAACCTTTATACATTTTAATATTGTTAAACTTATAGGAACAGTTCCTACACTTCCTGGAAATAGAATAGGGTAATAGGGTTTGATTTTTTTTCTTTTCAGCTGAGGTTTTTTTGGTTTGTTTTTTGGGGTTTTTTTTGGTAATTTCAGTCTTACAGTCTTTCTTTTAGTAGTTAGTGGTATCGTTCATCTTTGCTTATCAAAGCTGATTTTTTTGTTTTAACTTTTGTGAACTTGCTTATAGTTTCTTTACAAATATTAAGCTGGTACAAAAGTTATTGCGGTTTTTGCTAATTGTTTTTTAAAAGGTGGTACATACAAGGAAATAAATCAGGAAAAGAAGATAGAGATTGGTGGCAGGAGAGGTGAGTCAGTGTTACAGATACTATTGCTGCTTAAGAAACTACCCAAATTTAATAAGGTAAAACAGCAACCACTTCATTATATCTCATGGATCCTATAGGTAAGAAATTCCAGCAGGATTCATCTGAGTGAATCTCCTTCTCTCACATCATTAACTAGGATGACTCAGTGCTAGTCAGCTGGCAAACAAGCCAGTCTGGAAGGTGCAAGGTGCTTTTTTCTGTCTTCTTGTCTGGAAGGCAAGGCTCAGATGGGAGGGACTCTTAGTTATAGTGCCTGCCCACGGTAAACTTCTTATATGGTTGCGGGCTTTCCACAGATCAAGCATTCCAAGGGAACCAGGTGGAAAATGCCTGCTCTCTTATTATCTAACCTTAAAGTTCAGATAGAATTACTTGTCATACTCTATTGATTGTGGCAGTCACAATCATGTCCAGATTCAGGGGAAGGAGACATGGACCTATTTTTTGATGAGAAGAATATCAACCTGCTTTTGGACTATGCTTAAAACTGCCACACATGACAATTACACATCAGGTAGAAGGCATTTGAGGAGAGACTTGAAGGAAATGAGGAAGAATCATGCTCTGCTGAAAAAAGAGCATTCCAAAGAAAAAACACAGCTTGGGCAAAAGCCCTGAGTCAGAATCATGTGGACTTATTCTTAGAACAGCATCGGGGAAGCCATTATAGCTGGAGCAGAATGAGGAAGGGGAAGAGTATTAGTAGATAACGGCAGAGAAATAAACGTGAAAAGACAGATTATGGAATGAGGGCCATGTATGCCATTTTAAGGACTTTGACTGTTTCTCAAACTGACATGAGACCATTGAAAGATTTTTTTTATTTTTTATTTTTTAAATTTAACTTGTAAGTTCAGTGGTACATGTGCAGGTTTGTTACGTAGGTAAACTCGTGTCATGGGGGTTTGTTGTACGGATTATTCTGTTACCCACATAGTAAACCTGTTACCCACTAGTTGTTTTTCCTGATTCTCTCCCTCCTCCCAGCTTTCACTCTCCTTTTCAGAAGACGACATACATGCAACCAATAAACATATGAAAAAAATGCTCAATGTCAGTGATCATTAAAGAAATGCAAATCAAAACTACAGTGAGATACCATCTCACACCATTCAGAATGGTTATTATTAAAAAGTCAAAAAATAACAGATGCTGGTAATGTTGTGGAGAAAAAGGAACACTTCTTCACTGTTGGTGGGAGTGTAAATTAGTTCAACCATTGTGGAAGACAGTGTGGTGATTCATCAAAGACCTAAAAAGAGAACTACCATTCGAACCAGCAATCTCATTACTGGGTATACACTCAAAGGAATATAAATTGTTCTGTCATAAAGACACATGCATACATATGTTTATTGCAGCACTATTCACAGTAGCAAAGGCGTGCAATCAACATAAATGCCCATCAATGATATACTGGATAAAGAAAATGTGGTACATATACACCATGGCATATTATGCAACCATAAAAAGTGAGATCATGCCCTTTGTAGGAACATGGATGGAGCTGGCAGCCATTATCCTTAGCAAACTAATGCAGGAACAGAAAACCAAATACTGCATGTTCTCACCTGTAACTGGGAGTCAAAGATGAGAATACATGAACACATACAGGGGAACAACATTGAAAGATTTTAAGCAGAGAAGAGATATGATCTGAATTGTATTTCTGAGATCTCTCTGGCACTTGTGTAATAAATAGCTGAAAGGAATCAATGGCAGAAGCTGGGAGACCAGTTAAGAGGCCTTTGCAATAATCACAAGAGGAAATAAGTGTGGCTTACACTAGGAACCATCAAGTTAGAAGTGCTCATATTCAAATGTGGTCAGAATCTGGACATTTTGAGTAAGCCTACAGAAAGTTTTAATACTATCTCAAAATAAAGGATATAGAAGGTTTTTCCTTTCTCTTGCCCTGAAACCTTCTGTATCCTTTATTTTGAGATAGTATTAAAATCCTTACTATCTTACTGACAATTCTTACTATCTTTTTTTATGACCTGGAACATGATTATAATTATAATTATAGTATTGTTAAATATTTATTTTATTTTTATTTTATAATTATACTTTAACAATATTATTGTGGTAAATAATCATAAAATATGAAAAATAAATCTTCCAATTAACTGAATCAATTGTCTCCTTGCAGGATTTTGGCTTCACAACATCCTAATCCTTGAAACATTAATTTTGATTATTTTTCTAATATGTACCCGTGTGTCTTTGTGTACATTTTTACTGGAAGGACAAATCAGTGCTGGATATACCATCTCTTCGTAGTTGGGTAAAGGCAACCTGATATTTATGATTTTCTTGAATATATTCTTATTCTCTTAAAATCTTTATGTCTTCTAATAATGTTAACAGAGAAGAAGAAAAGTCTTATCTAAGCCTGACATTTTAGTTTTAAGGAATTTTTTTTCTTTATTTGTTAAATTCAGGAGTTTGGCTAGTTGCTATTTAAATATGGAGAACTCTTCCTTGTTTCTTCCCCCTCCCCGACTAGAATCTGGTTGGTGCTTTTGCTATTCATACTTCAGTGATAGCTTTGATCATTGTTTCAGATCTCGTTGCCCTTGCATCTTTTCCCAGTACACAAACCATTCTCGAGGTGAAAACTGTGGTCTCTGGCATACCCATCTGCCGGCTTCTCTGTCATTAGTTCATCTCTTTCTTTGCCCTCCAGAGCCCTGATTCAATTACTGCTTGAACTTTTCAGTGTGTCAGTTTCCTTCTCCATGGATTTCCCTGTGGATGGAAAATCTGCCCTTACGCTTTAGTTTTCACAGAAGCCTCATCTCAGCTATCTCCCATTTTGTGATTTGAGCCTCTTTTGTCATTGTAGCCTTCATCTCCTATTTCCTAAATGCCATGTGTTTCTACATACTGTTCATAGACAAATAGTTTAAAGCAATGTTCTATAGTTTCTTGTGGTTTGAAAGTCATATATTTTTAAACATGTTTTCTCCCCCTGAGACTTCAGCATGGAGGTTCCTTTTTCTTGTATGCAAGATCATTTTTTAGGATTTTTTTCTGTTATATTTTCCCCATTCTGTTTACCTAGAAGATAGTGATATTTACCCCAAACCAGGGTTTGAGATTGTATTTGTCCATTTTCATACTGCTATGAAAAAATACCTGAGACTTGGTAGTTTATAAAGAAAAAAGGTTTAATGGACTCGCAGTTCCACATGACTGGGGAGGCCTCACAGTCATGGCAGAAGGTAAAGTAGGAGCAAAGACATGTCTTACATGGTGGCAGGCAAGAGAGAGAGCATGTGCAGGGGAACTCCCCTTTATGAAACCATCAGATCTTGTGAGACTTATTGACTATCATGAGAACAGCACAGGGAAAAACCCATCCCCATGATTCAATTACCCTCCTGCTGGGCCTCTCCCATGACATGTGGGAGTTATGGGAACTACAATTCAAGATGAGATTTGGGTAGGAACATAGCCAAACCATATCATTCTTCCCATGGCACCTCCTGAATCTCATGTTTTCACATATCAAAATCAATCATGTCTTCCCAACGTCCCCCAAAGTCTTAACTCATTTCAGCATTAATTGAAAAGTCTACAGTCCAAAGTCTCATCTGAGACAAGTCTTTTCTAACTATAAGCCTGTAAAACTGAAAGCAAGTTAGTTTCTTTCTACATACAATGGGGTTACAGGCATTGGGTACTCCGAAGTTATTTATGTCTGTTCCAAATGGGAGAAATTGGTCGAAACAAAGGGGCTACAGGCTCCATACAAGTCTGAAATCTAATAGAGCAGTCATTAAATGTTAGAGTTCAAAAATGATCTCCTTTGACTTTATGTCTCACATGCAGGTCACAGTGATCCAAGTGGTGATCTTCCACAGCCTTGGGCAGCTCTCCCCCTGTGGGTTTGCAGGGTACATCCTCCCTCCTGGCTGCTTTCACTGGCTGGCATTGTTTGTAGCTTTTCCAGGTATACCGTGTAAGCTGTTGGTGGATCTACCATTCTAGGGTCTGGAGGATGGTGGCCCTCTTCTCACAGCTTCACTAGGCAGCGCCCCAGTAGGGATTCTGTGTGGGAGAGAGACCACATTTCCCTTCTCTACTACCCTAGCAGAGGTTCCTCATGAGCCCTTGTGCCCCCCGCCCCCCCACAGCAAACTTCTGCCTGGACATCCGGGTGTTTCCATACATTCTCTGAAATCTAGGTGGAGGCTCCCAAACCTCAATTCTTGACTTCTGTGCACCTGCAGGCTCACCATCATGTGGAAACTGCCAAGGCTTGAGGCTTTCACCCTCCAAAGACATGGCCTGAGCTGTACCCTGGTGTCTCCCACCTAAGCCATGGGTGGAGCGGCTGGAATGGAGGGCACCAAGTTTCTAGGCTATACACAGCAGGGGGACCTGCACCTGGCCCAGGAAAACATTTTTCCCTCCTAGGCTTTTGAGCCAGTGATGGAAAGAGCTGCTGTGAAAGTGTGAAGGTCTAACATGTCCTGGAGACATTTTCTCATTGTCCTGGTGATTAACATTTGGATCCTTGTTATTTATGCAAATTTCTGCAGCTGGCTTTAATTTCTCCCCAGAAAGTGGATTTTTCTTTTCTATTGCATTGTGACACTGCAAATTTTCCAAACCTTTATGCTCTGCTTCCTCTTGAACACTTTGCCCCTTAGAAATTTCTTTCACCAGATACCCTAAATCATCTCTCTCAAGTTCAAATTTCCATAGATCTCTGGGGCAAGAGCAAAATGCCACCAGTCTTTTTGCGAAAGCATAACAAGGGTCACCTTTGGTCTACTTCCCAACAAGCTCCTCATCTTCATCTCCAGCCTGGATATCAGTGTTTATATCACTATCAGCATTTTGGTCAAAGCCATTCAACATGTCTCTAGGAGGTTCCAAAATTTCCCACATCTTCCTGTCTTCTGAGCCGTCCAAGTCTCTAGGAAGTTCCAAACTTTCCCACATTTTTCTGTCTTCTTCTGAACCCTCCAAAGTGTTACAATCTCTGCTTGTTACCCAGTTCCAAAGTCGCTGCCACATTTTTGGGTATCTTAATGGCAGTACCCTACTCTACCAGTACCAATTACTGTCTTTGTGGATTTTTGTACTGCTATGAAGAAATATGCGAGAATGCATAATTTACAGAGAAAAAGAGGTTTAATGGATGCACAGTTCCACATAGCTGGGGAGGCCTCACAATCATGGCAGAAGACGAAGGAGGAGCAAAGGCATGTCTCATATGGTGGCAGGCAACAGTGTGTGCAAGGGAACTGCCTTTTTTAAAACCATCAGACCTTGTGAAACTTATTCACGATCACAAGAACAGCACATGGAAAAACCCACTCCTGTGATTCAATTACCTCCTACTGGGTTCCTCCCAGGACACATGGGGATTATGGGAGCTACAATTCAAGATGAAATTTGGGTGGGGACACAGCCAAACCATATCATTAATATCTAACAGGAAGTGATCATTTTTTTAAATTAGTTTATTATTCTACCTTTGAGAAATTGCCTGAGGCCCTTTCTCTGATCTGCAGTGGAGACAATGTTGATATGCACAGCTTCTCTCAGTTGTGAGCAAGTATTTATTGGAATAGCTCAGCTAAGGTAAAGTGGAGACTTCTAGTATCTTGTCTGGCTTATTGTACAAGACATACGCAATACCTAGCATGCACATATAATGCAGGGTGCTGGTGGTGGCAAGAATGAGTGCTGGTTTACAGATTATTCATGTTACTGCTTTTTGGATAGAGTTTCTAAAGGAAGGCTGTATTTTATTTAGAAGATAATCTTAAATGGCCAGTTGGTATGATGCAAGTTGCTTATCAGTAGTTTCCTGTTTTGCTTTATAATCCTTCTCTATTGTTCCTCAAACTTATTAAAATCCCATTGTATGAAATAACAATGTAACAGGGATGGAAGGACAGAAAAGAGGCTGAGTTCATGCTTGGAGGGAAGCAAGAAGGGAGAGAAGAATGTCAGAGAGGTCATGTGGCTGAGACCTGGGCCACTGGAGTTACAAATTGCTAGAGTGGCAATTCAGCTGCCTCCCCTCTGAGGGCTTTTCTTGAGTGAACTGTGTGCCCAGGCCAGACAGGCACCTGATACATCTGTTTGTTTGTTTGTTTGTTTTTATTGTATCCTGTATCTTCTAAAGAGCTTAGTATGTAAGATATTTAGTACCTGGCCCCTCAAATAGTAAGAATGGAGCTGTAAAGGAATAAGTGCCCATTTTCTGGGACACTCCAAGAGTCTGACTCAGGAGACAGGCTGGGGAGAGGTAACTACCATCTTACATGTCTTTCATATTGAGGAAATTATTTCATTTCATAAAATAAACTATGGATGGGACAGTTTAACTTAATTGTTCTTATAGTTAGTAAAATTTCCTACTAGATTAGTCTGCATATTGGGTGTCAGTTTTAGTAATTAGTGCTGTTTTAAGTTTACATTGTTTGCTTTGTTTTACTGATTTTTTTTCTTTTTTAATTGGAACTTGGATGGGACTCCATTACAAAGTATCATCCAGATGCTGTTTAAAATTGGGCCAAATCAGCATTAAAATGAAATTACACATTCATGGGATTTGTTACTAGAGTCGGTACTGTTTTGGAATGATTCATATAACACGTGTAAGGACCAATTCTGAGAAAGATAAATCATTACTATAAATCATTTTTTAGGGTACTTTAGTATCAATCATATATTCACGCACATAACAAATATGCATTGAGCTCATATAGTTCAAGGAATTTGCCAAGCCCTGGAACTAGAGGATGATTAAAACAGACATACTACCTGACCTCAACAAAAGTACAGTCAAGAAGGAAGTTACAAGCATTAAGCAAATGATTGCACAATTAATACTTAATTACAACAATGATAAGTGCATCCTGGAAAATAAAATGTTATCAATCAATAGGTGCAAGGTGTCAAGCTAAATAACGAACAGAGAGAAACTCTCTAATAGAACACTGGGTTGGGGATAGGGTATTTCATTAGGAATACATGTGCCATAGTCAACTATGTATGCATTCAGGGAGGTAAAGGAAGACAAAGGTACTTAAAAAATGTGGAGGATTACACAATTGTTTTGACATAGTTATCCTTGATCACAAGGGTCAATAACAGGGGTGGTGCCATTGCAAGGTTAGACAGGCATTTGCAGGACGTATGTCCTTGCAGAAGTGTTTTTTTGTGTAAGGTTGCAATGGCAAGATTGTGGTTTTTGCAGTCTTTCGTGATAGTTCTTGTTATCAGGCATATGTGCATGAGAATTCCCCCTTCGTGGCCTTCTCCAGCTGCATTTGGCAGGCTTTATTTTTATTTGTAAAATAAATGACTCTATTTTAATTCTGAAAAATTTCACATTTTTCTATTTTGACCAAGATCTTTCCCTAAAAGTGTCACTGCTCAGTCATCCTGCAGTTAGGTTTCAGTTGTCTCTCAGTGCTGGGATGAGTCTGTCCTGGGTTGTTGGTCTGATCTCACATTCGGGGCAGTAAATGGTTACCAGCGGTCAGTGTTAAAACTCTTTTAGCTATATTTGAGCAACAAGGGAAGTTTGTAGTGAGTGGCACTCAGGCTTCCTGGAATCCATTATTAAGTTCAATTTTGTTTGTTTTGTAGTCTTTGGCTATCATTTAAAATTGCTGGGCCAGCATTATTCTGTTAGGAGTTGTCCTCCAGAAATTTAACAAGTAACAGATACAAAGTTTTGAAAGGTAAAATACAAAGCAAAATTAATAGTAATATTACAATCTCAGTTTGCATAATAATTTTGAGTCATTAGTCTTAAACTAATTGATAAATCAAATGATTTTTATCCTGTCATGCAAAAAGGAAGGCATTAGGAGGAGTAGAAGTCTCATTGTGATTTGGAGTTTTGTATCAGCATCTTGGGAAAAGCTATCTACAGTGTGTAAACATCAATTTCTCATCCCATTTTGTACTTTGAATGTCTCTGGCTATGGCATTGAGCAGTTTGGTGAAATTTTGTGTGGCCCATATACCAGGTATGAAATTTGCTTTTTAAAATTAATCTAATTTCAACTTACAGGGTATCAAGAACAGAGCTGTTCCCATTTTTGGTAATTCTGTGGAAGAAAGTTAGATTGGAGGAATCTAAAATATTTCAGTATCTAATCTGGTCTATAGGTAGATAACAAGAACTTGAATATAGTTACAGAGCTACAATCTAATAACAGATGTATTAAATATTTTTTTAGAAACAACTTTTTCTCTCTACATTGATCACATAAGAATCTCATATTTAAAAACCTCTTGAGCCTAGGAAGCTTCGCCAAGGCAGATTTTATGTGCAGTCTTAAGGTTCCTAGGCTTGCCAGGAAGTGACAATTTTTACTTACTCGCTGTAAGGCTGGGAACCTTTGAAGGCAGATGTTCTTTACATGTTCTCGTATATTATATTCTGTTTAAAGCCTTGGTAATATAACTAATGTTTTCAACTGTATCCTTCTATAAAGAGATAGCAAATTTTTATTGAATTTATGCAAATAACCATATGGCCACAAAAAATAAGAATACTCATGAATAGTTTCTGCATTTGGGGGGGATCAAGTAGGGAGAAAAAAACAAACATTTCCACCTTTGTTCATTAGAAGTATGTTGTGCCAGATTGCTATACACTACCAAAAGCTTATGAGAGAAAATTTCCATAAATCTGGAGAATTAAGTAAGAATCAACGTTTCAAATAAGTCATAAAACATTTATTTTCATCAGTTACTTTATCATGTGGTTAAATTTTGTTGAGCTTGACCTTGATTTGCAGTTTCATTAATTCATCAGTTTCTTCATTACAGTTTAAAGTGTTTTATTTAGTTCATTTATCTTAAAGTTCTTCGAAACTTCCATTTAAGAGGGCTTATTAGGGTATTTTCCATGAATCTGATTGCAGATGCCTCGAGAGAATTCAAAACAAAACTGTGGGTGACAAAAACTTAGAACAACTATGGATAAAAATATAGTAAAAGTTTATAATTGACAAGGAAATTTAGCTATTTAACAACCCAAATCATGACTGATAGCATCACATCAGGACTATCAGACTTTTATAAGTTTCACATAATCTTTAGAATACTCACATTGATAATGTAGTCACAAATATAGCTGTAAACAAGAGTTGACACAACAAAAAATATGACTGGTGACATATTACATTCTTATTAATTTATATGATTTTTGAAACAATAACATATCTAGTCATTTTACTTCAGGACAAACATTTACCACATAGTATTTTTTCTCATAAAAAGTTATTCTCTTTTCTTTTCAAATATTCTTACCAAAAATACGTTTTTATACCCATAACTTTCTTCACATTTTTCTCTCTTACTTACTTGTTCCTTTTTACCATGTTTTTATATTTTTCTAAATATTTATAAACAACTTTTAAATAAACTCCAAATTAGAAAAAATTCTTTTTCTCAATAAAGAACACTTTTATGCTTTTCTTACAATTTTTCATTAAAAACATTTCATTTTTGATACACTTTATATACAAACTTATGTATATTAATTGTTATTTTACTTTTTAGTAACACTAACTTTTAGTGAAAACCTACTAATCAAGCAATTTTTAACTCTGTTACAAATCAGTATTTTGCAGATAAAAATTATTATATAATTTTAGAAACGTGATTCCAAAGAACATAACTTGTTATGTCTTAATAGACCCGAATATATTTAGACTTTCTATAAAATATAGGCAGCCAGTAACAAAATTATATTTATGTTTAGCAATTTACGTTTCAGTTTTGTATCTTATTAGAAAATGACCCTGACATTTAATGAGTATCACTTAATTCAACACAACAAAACTTTAAGGTTTTAAATTAAACAAAAAGTTTATTCATAAACATTTATCTTTTTTGTATTTCCCTGATTTATTTATCTTTAACAATTATAACTAGCTATTTATGAAAACTAAGATATTAGATAAAACGAGTCATCATTTGAAGTTTTTTCTCTGTTAACCATTTTTATAGCCTGTGAATGTCAAGTGTTTTCCTAAATAAGAGACTTGAAGTTATTTGTGTGGACATTTTGTTGATAACTCATAAGATGTAGCTGTTTTTATTAAACAAGCAACATTAAATTACTCTCACATATCAAACATTTACACAAACAAAGATCATTCTGTTTCTAGGCAGATTTTGTAGTTTTATAAACTTTGTGTCAAATCCTAACACCTTGAAACATCTAGCAGAGACAAATATAATCCTGTCTGACCAGTAAACCATAGAAAAAATGTATGCCAATGACTTTGTATTTTTGTATTTTTATTAGTATTTTTATTTCATCACCAAGTATAAAACCAACTTATTTATTAAAGATTTACTTAAGCCATGTCAACCAAAAGGCATTTAGGTTTATCACTATATATTTTATATGAGCAGGCATCTGTCTAAATCAATCTGAAGAGAATTTTCAAAGGGATTTCTGGCCCTCTACTCCAGATTTTATCATGTAGACACAACATATACCATAAAACATGTACATATGTATGAACATACCTAAGCCGCATACACACACAACAAAAGATCTTATAGCTTTCATTCTAGAATTTTGGTCATAAGATAGTAATACTAATTTATAAAAGACAGTTGGTTCCAAATTATATATCTGACAAAATAGGATCTGTTTACATGACTAAATTCTATTACCCCTAAAGATAGTCTTACAAAGTCTGTGGACCAACATTTTAGATACAACTTATTTTTGAATCTCATTTATCCTTTCTCCCCTACCTCCTTTTTTTTCATTTTCAAGTGAGTTTAGGGTTATATATTCCATTGTTTACATTTTAGCTAGGAATAGCGTAATTGTTTAAGAAAAACAAAATCTCCATGTGGCCTTGAAATCTTAGTAAAAAAATCTATCGTTCTTTGCTGGTCTATTTTACTTAACTAGTCAATGAGGGCAGGGAAGCATTTTACCAGGTTATTTTTTTTTCCAGCTTTTTTCTGGCCCCTGCATGGCATACAAAGCAATTTTTATGTTGGATGTATATATATTGTTGCTCTGAGATCAAGATTTTGACCTTTTTGATTTAAGTGTCTTTTTTATAAACATTTATTTAGATATTTTTCTTTTAGAAATCAAATATTCAATTATCTGTTCCATCACCCTAAGCAATTGTCAGATAAATGTAAATTTACATTTCCAGAAGGTGTCTAAGTTGCTGGTTGTCATGGAGCTATGACAATTTGTAAAACCGTCCATTTGATAGCCCTTCAGGACTTTGTTTGTTTGTTTGTTTGTTTTTTAATCTTGGCTTGCATGCCATAAGCAGTGAATTTTATTTCAACACTTACAGTAAAGTCAGTAGATTCAAAGTAGGTAGGAAAAAATTAGAGAACTTTGAAGGTTCTACATGTTAAGTGTATGGTTGCAGTCTCTTAATTTGGTACTAAGCAAAAACAAGCTTGGAGATTTCCCGATGATGACCATTGATCCAACAGTGTACGAGGAAAAGCCATGTATCTGGCTGGGTCCCAGAAAGCTTGGCATGCCTCACTATGTAACAATCCCATTCCATTTTTTATAAATCTCTCGAGAGCAAAGACAATCCTATAAATCTTGTCAAGGAAGGTCATGAGTTTGGATTGGCATTTCAGATGGTTGTGACTTCCTTAGTGATTTTTAATTAGTTATTCCGCACCCACCATTTAGAATGTTTAGTTTTGTTCTCAGAAGATTTACAGAAACAAGCAGGGGGAAAGAATCAGTCATTTGCAGACATGCATCACTAATAAAATGAAACCCAATTCAGAGTGTGTACAAAAATTTCAATCCAGGTGTGTAGATCAAACAAAATATTAAATTAGGCATGCAAAAATAACAAGGGTAAATTCACCAGCAAAACATGTCTCAGAGACGGAATGTAAATTTTGCAGAAACCAGAGTACTGAAGCCAGAAGGACAGTTGTCTTTAAACCAGAAAGGAATTGCCAGGAAAGATAAAAAGTCTTTTATCATCCTAGGAGGGATGTTAAGGTGTTTGATTGAAGGTGGCCTTCTAACCAAACCAAATCCTTAATTTAAAAAAAAAAAAAAAAAGGCCTCTACAAAAAAGAGAGAAGGTCTGCCTGAGAGAAGACTCAGCAGGGCAGGAAAGGTGAGCGTGGAAGCAGAGCTCTCAAGGGGCTCAGGTGAGTCCCACATGCTGGTTCCTAGAACTGCCAATTCCTTCTGGAAGTGATCTGGCTTCAGGTTCTACTTCTGGACACCATTTATGACAAGCTTTAGAGAGAGGGTCTCTAAAATAAAATAATGTTTATTTGGGGACAGGGCATTGCCTTGGGAATACATGTGCCACAGTGAACTGTATGTGTATACAGGAAGTAAAGGAAGACAATGGCTTATAAAGAAAAAAATGAGGAAGACTATATAATTGTTTTGAGATAATCACTCTTGACTACAAGGTGCTGAGGTTGGACAAGCAGTCTCTGGGCAGATATTCTCACAGAAGTGTTTTTTTGTGTAAGGCTGCCAAGACCTTTTTGCAAGCTTGTAGTTTTTGTAGTCATTTATGATGGTTCTTATTACCAGGCATACTTGCATGAGAACCATTGCTTATGGCCTTCCCGGCTCTGTTGTCAGGTTTTATCTTTTTCTTTATTTCTTTTTTTCTTTCTTTAATATGACTTTAAAGCCACTCCACTTCAATTCTGACAAACTACACAAATGAGAGCAAGTAACCTAGAAAGGATGCTCCAGTTTGGGGGTGGTATTAGTTTTCTGTGGCTGCTAGGACAAACGATCATGAATGCAGTGATTTCAATCTACAGAAATTTGTTCTGTTACTGTTGTGGAGATCAGAAATCTGAAATCAGTATAATTGGGCCGAAATTAAAGTGTCTGTAAAACCACCCTCCCTCTAATCATTCTAGGAGATAATCTATTTCCCACCTCTTTGAGCTCTGGCATTCCTGGGCTTGTGGCTGCATCACTCCAATCTCTGCCTCCGTGGTCCCATTGTCTTCTCCATTTTTGTCTTTAAAAAAATGACCTCTGCCTCAGTCTTACAGGAACACATGTGATTGCATTTAGGGCCTGCCCAGATAATCTTGGATAATCCCCCCATTTAAAAATTTTTTTTATCTTTTTATTTTTTATCTTTGAGACAGAGTCTCACTCTATTGTCCAGGCTGGAGTGCAGTGGCACAATCTCAGCTCACTGCAACCTCCACCCCCCGGGTTCAAGCAATTCTCCTGCCTCAGCCTCCAGAGTAGTTGGGACTACAGGCACATGCCACCAAGGCCTGCTAATTTTTTGTATTTTTAGTAGAAACGGGGTTTCACCGTGTTAGCCAGGATGGTCTGAATCTCCTGACCTCATTATCCAGCCACCTCCGCCTCCCAAAGTGTTGGGATTACAGGCATGAGCCACCGCGCTGGCCCCCTATTTTAAGACCCTTAGTTTAATCACATCTGTAAACCCCCTTTGTAAGCTTAGTACAGATGACTGAAGAAAGGTTCTGAAGGGATAGAACTTTCCAGACATGGGGGACAGAGTATGTAAACACTGACGGACCTGGCAGAAATCATGAAAGGACTGAGAGAGGAGAATGGGGGAAGTATAAAGGATGAAGGGGAGATTGGTTAAATGACTTTGTAGGTGTGGAATCTCTAGGTCATCTAGACCGGAAACTTCCATTGTGTTTAGACTCCAGAGGTCTTCTGAAATCCTGTATATGCACATTTTTCCTATACTGAGTCAGCCAAATATGTTTGTTAGTAATTACCACTATTAGGAATCTAAAAGTCCCTAGGCACATGTTGTTTTATGGAACCAAGTCCTGCTATTTTCTGTGTAACTGAGTTTGCCAAGACATAGCTGGAGGAGCAATTTTCTCATATATACAAGCGAACACAAATTAATTTCTGTTACAGACGTAGATTGTTGTCTGAGGACTGCTTGGTAGTAGGAATTTGGCTGTAGTGTAGTTAAAGTGAGGCAAGAACAGGAATCCTAGTTATTTTCCCAACTCCTCCTCTTCCTCTTCTTCCTCCTCCTCCTCCTCTTCTTCCTCCCCCTCCTTCTCCTTTTTCATCAAATACTTTAAAATATATAAATTTTTATTTTATGATTCAACAGACCGTAAAGTGGAACTGTTGGACAGGACTTTAAGTTGGAATAGAGACAAGATTGAAACTGTGTTATGCTCAAATTCCAATATATTTTTTAAAATAGTAATTACTACAGGGTTGTTTTCATTAAGGAAAAGTTATTTACAAATCTTTTCAAACTTCATATTTTTTCCACAGGCCCAGGAACACAGCTTTTTTGCTATTCAGAGTAGAAGTAAATATAGAGAATGCTGTGTGTTTGTGTGTGTGTGTGTGTGCGCATGCGTGCGTATGCATTTATTTTTTAAATTTATTTAGTTCTTATGTTAATATGCCTGGCACTTAAGAATCCTAAGTAATTTGTTTGGGAAAGTCAGAAAGAAGAGCAGTCAGAGAGGTGTTCATAATGAAAGCTACAAACATCAGCTTTTGACTTGTTGGATAGGCTCCCATCCCTGATTCAAAAATACCTGGACCACATATCAAGGCCACCCAATTCATAGAACGTTGGTGATGGGCCTGACTTAAAGTCTGAAAATTACATCTGTAAAACTGTGTTCTCTATACAAACATGCACATTTGCCAAAGTGAAGAAAGGAAAAAAAATGCCATTAAATGTAGGTTCAATAAATGTATTAGAAAATATTTAATTAACTATCTCTCTGTTAAAACACATCTTGTGACTGCTGTTCCTGCTCTCATTGGTGTTTATCTGCTGGTAAAGTGCTCACCCATATTTCTATTTGCTGTGTGGTGCAGTGCGACCACACAGTTCTTCAGACACAACCTCTGCTTTGTGATTTACCTCAACACTTTTAACTCTGAGCTTCTTTTTTTACTGTACTTCAGTGTATTTCCCAGAAAATATATTCTTTATGAGGGATAAAATAAAATATCAATTAGAAACAAAAACAATTCAGAGAAATATTAACCATTCACTCTTCTAAGTTATCAAAGATTATATTCTTCACCAAGTCATATAACCAGGTCCCAGTAAAATACCATCATGCA
Source organism: Hylobates moloch (assembly GCF_009828535.3). NCBI lineage: Eukaryota > Metazoa > Chordata > Mammalia > Primates > Hylobatidae > Hylobates > Hylobates moloch. Next base: position 152,748,679 of record NW_026652279.1, read on the forward strand.
GGCAATTTAACATCATGTAATTTAAAATACCATCATGCAGGCAGCTTTCAACAAAGCATCCTTTAAGAAAAGATTATTTGTACTTACATCTTTAAAAGTTTTGAAATTGCTATTGAAGATTATTTTATTATATTGTCCATTGTCTGTTGCTTAAAGACTTATAAATTTTGCTTAAGAGTTTAGAGTTACCAAAAAATAGCTACTGACATATGCAGATACTATTTTTTAACTAATGACACCTATTTGCATTCTGGTTTTCCTTTTGGCCTTCAATAACAAGAGGCTTAGGACTAAATATTAGGCTGAAGGGTAGTATTTCCTTCCCTAGGTCTTCCCGTATAATTGTCACCGCCTTCTCTTCATTATTCTGTCATTTTGCCCTTGTTTTATAGTGCTTGTGCCTTTTATTCTAAGTGGTCCCAAAGGCTTTTCTGGAAATACACAGTGTATAAGTACAAAATGATGAAATAAACATACTTATTTATTTTGTTTTAAAAGATGCTTGGGTGGGACTAGATGACCTCTAAGGTCCTTTCCAGCTCTAAATTTATGTTACTGTCACCAAAGACAGACAAAAAAAATCTATTAGGTTATAGGCCTAAAGATGAATGCCAAGTACTATATTCCTGCTCTAGGTGTATTTCTTGTTGAAGGCAGTGCTAGATTCTGTGACCTGTTACGGCCCCTTACAGTCTTATGGTGATAAAACAAGAGAACTGATTGCTAAGAAAAAAAAATTCAGTTAAAATATCTTTTTACTCTTAAGCATCAACAAAAAATAAGAAATAGAAAACAGAAGAGCTGAATTATTTCTTTTGAGCTATTTATAATAAATTTGGACAACTAAGCTAAGCCTGAGTGTAGCTAATTTAATGAAGTTGGTCATATTTGAATATTGTCACAACCTTACTATCACATTAGCATTAAGTGTGACTAAAATTTATTCTTTGTTTCTGTGTGAGTCTCCACAGAATCAGCTATCAACATGTTCATAATAAACTAGCCCTTCATTGCTTTCTGGAAACTTTTAGATTCAGAGGAGGTGGTTGGGCTTCTGCTTTAGAAGAGAACAAATCATTTTTGAAGTGCCTTTCCTGTTTGTGTGTGTGAATTTAGAACACAGGAATTGTCCATTGCATTAGTTTTGCTAGGAGGTAGAAGTTATTAAAAATGTAGGAAACACTAGATATCATGTACTGATAATTTCCAAAGCTAATTATTTTTCTTAAGGTCAATTGAATTAGAGTAAAAACCTAAAAGTTAAAAACCAAGCTACAATTTAAGAGGTGTACTTGTGAAATATAAATATCGTTTTACAGTAATAAAATGTTTCTCATGTGAAAATAGAATATGATTTTTGTTGAAGTTCAAGGGAATATCTGTTTTCATTCAGGTAGTTTTCAGATTTTTGTCTTTACAATCTTCTGTGTAGTGATTTAAATACTGTACCTCCAAAATTTATGTCCATTAGGAACTTTAGAATGTGACTTATTTGGAAGTAGGGTCTTTGCAGACATAATTAACCCAAGGATTGAGATGAGGTCATCCTGGATGAAAGTAGGCCCTAAATCCAAAGCAAATGTCCTTATAAGACACAGGAAAAGACACACGCAGAGGAGGTCATGTGAAGATGGAGACAGAAATTGGAGTTATGCAATCACAAATCAAAGAAGGCCAAGGATTGCCAGGAGCAAGGGAGAATTCCTCCCGAGGGTCTTCAGAGGGAGTATGGCCCTGCCAACATCTTGATTTCAGAGGTCCAGGCTTCAGAACTGTGAGAGAATATATTTCTGTCCTCTTAACCCACCAAGTTTGTGATAATTAGGTATGATGGCCGTGGGCGACTACTACATTCTAATTCAGAAGTTCTTGATTTTGTTATATCATGTGTTGGTAGGAAGTACCTGGGTGTTTCATTTGCATGGTATGTTGGTAATCTTAGAATTATCATATCTTGCAAGTAATTTTAAAGTATATTTTAATGTTGCCAGAAGCTTTTTAAATATGAGATTTAATTCGTGCTTGTGTCAATTACATTTCAAAAAAATACAAAAAAGCTATATAAGATTCTAGGATCTTTCAGAATTTTATAATGCTTCTAATGAAAAGTTGGTTAAATAAAATTTGTACCCTAAATCATTTTTTGTTGGCTTAAAATAGCATTTAACTTATTAGTACTCAGATAATAGTTTTCCCCTAAATAGCATATTTACTTTCATATGTTGGTATCAAACAGTGAAGTGAGACAGCAAATCAGTACAAAGTGGTGATTATCTATCATCATAAATCCATGAAGGATAGCCTTGATCTTACTGAGAAGAGTTTAATTTTAAAATGCATTCCCGGAAAAGGCAAGTTAGTATAACATTTCAAACTCATATAGCATTATTTGTAATTGATTGTAGTTATAACTGATCATTTTATATTTGGACAGTCACTTTCAATCAAATTAGGATAATTATAAATTAAAGATTTATTATCATTTGCTTTGAATTTTTAATTAAATAATTTAAAACCATAAAAACAGAGCTTTGACTATAATAAAGGTATTTATCCTTTCTTGGTAAGATTGGGGAGGGGTTTAAGAAAAGGCTAAGCAATGTTCTATTTTTTTACGTAGGCAAAAGTTCATTTGTGCTACTTTTTAATTAGGTAGTTAATTTTTTTTTGAAATGACAGCTTCCAAAACACTACTGATTTTACATGTGCAGTCATTAGTTTTTCATGTGAAAATATTATCTTTCAAATTCACACAGCTGCTTATTTTATGAAATGCAATGGGACTACTTACCTGCCACCTGACTAAACTGGCATGCATAGATTCACGCCTTGCCAAATGAGGAGTTAGGGTGAAGAGTGATTAATATCCATTCTTTAATGAGTTTCTAAGCCTTTCTGAACATGTTTTTATTCTATTTATTGCAGTGGTATGGTAAAATTTTCGTGTTTGTTGCTGTACAAAGCATGATAATATCTTTATTAATGTTAATGACATCCATAAGATATCATAAAATATTATATTCTTAATAGGAAATTTGTTATATATAAATAACAATAAAGATCATAATAAGCTCTCCTTAATTCCATTTATTTTGACTTCGTTTTTGTTTAAAAACATAGATGTCAAATTTAGACATTATTTATATGTAATTATAAAGCCAAATAAATGTTAGAGATTAATTTAAAAATAGTTTTGTGGCTCAACAATTGAAGTGACATAGTGGGATCGCAAAAGGCTTAATCATTTTGAATTGATTCCACAGATGTCTCCTTTCTCTAAATCCCCTGTAAGCCTCCTATCTTCCGTGAAAGGTTATTCCCATAAACCTGGCACATAAAATCAATCATATAGTTCTTTTCCATCCTGAGATTTCAAGGATTAGGACTTTTAACATAGAGAAAAAGTGCTGTGTACAAGTTGAATGTACAAAAGTCAACACTCGGCAATGGAATCCAGTATTTCCCAAGTATTTGAAGAAACTTACAAAAACCAAATCTCTAGTCCTTGCTTTCACATTTGCTATCAGAACCAGGAAGGGAGGCCTAGAAATGGTTTGAATGGAAAATTTGTTCCTGTAGAAGCAGTTCACGTTCACTGATGAATAGATACAATATATTTCCCAGACCTCCTTTTAAGCCAAGATAGCAACATTTTTACCAGAGCCAAAGATAAAACCAGTATTTAATCTCCTAGAAATTAGGAGATTTATGACTGTGGAAATGGAAAGAATTTTAATATCCAGCCACATAACCAAGTCATACAAGAACATAATAAGCAAACCAATCAAACAACAACAAGAATAACAACCACAACATGGCCCCCATTCTCTTTTTAACCCCTGATAGAAATAGCAATAAAGGTAAAACAAGAAAGCTCTCATCAAGTGTTTTCCTCATCTACTTTAATGATTTATTCTTACATTCTGTCCCAGTCCAGTTATCAAAAAATTCCAAGACAGACCCCTGTAACTGATTTGTAATGAATTCCAGGGTCAGATTCCAGATATTGTTTCCCCTGAAATTGTGTAAGTGCACATCAGAATACTATACTTTTGGTGTGAATCTGAGCCAAACTCTATTGTATTCTAAATAAAATGAAATGACTATCAGCCAATAGGGCATGGTATCAGTTTCAAATAGGACAAGCTGGTAAAGTCAGGAGAAATGACTTCCTCCTGATGTGCTGTATATAAATTTATTACAATGCCTTTTAATATTTTATATGTTCAACAGAGAGGGAACTAAGATCTTGTTATCATCATTTAAAAACAATTTTGTAGAATGTAAATATATCAGGGCTTGCCATTTTTCCTTGTTAATGAAAAACAAGTAGTGCTTAGGGAGCAAGTATTCCTATTCAACTGCTGTCACTCATTCCCAGCTCTGCTTAGAAGAAAGAAGCACAGATGGTGGGTCTATTACTTCCCCAACAAAAAATCTGCCTGTCTATCTTTTTTGGTTTTATTCCATCCTTCTCATTGTAATGTGAACAATATTTCAACTCAAGAAACTTCTGTAGGGATCTTTGAAATGTTTTATCCATTACTTGTACATTAAAAAGAAAAGGAAGGAATTAATGATTTATTAAAATGTCATGAGGGGAACTCAAATAAAAATTATTTGTTACAAAAAAAATTTAATTTAGAAACCATGTTTTTTTGCATGCAAATTAAAGCCTTCAGGGAAGTGAGGTTTTATATCAGACTTAGATCCTAAAGTACTCACTTAATGACCACAGAACCACTTAGTCCATGTTAAACATACCTGTGTGGGTGTTTTTTATTTATACTGTGGCTTAATGAAAATTTGTCTATTGTAAACATATTAAGAAAAAGAGCATAAAGGCTTTTTAACATAATTTCATAAGACTGAAAATACATACAAACAGTAAAACACCCAAATCTTAACTGTACAGCTCAATACTTTTTTTTTTTTTAACAAACTTAGCACTTCTGTGTATCCAGTACTAAAATCAGGAAACTTGATATTATTTCTTCTAGACACTATCTCATAGGGTAGCTCTTGTGGTGATTTGGAACGTTACTGATTAGTTTTAAAATTTTTAGTAAATTAGATCATAGAATATGTTCTGTATCTTGCTTCTTTCATTCAATATTTAGTTTATAAGATTTGTCAATCTTTTTGCATATAGTTGTAATTCAATAGTTCTCATTGTTATATACTATACCATTATACAAATATAATGTCCAATTTGTGTTTATTTTGAACGATGCTTCTCTGAGCATTCATGTATCTATCTTTTGGTAAATATTGTGGGTATATGCCCAAGGTCATAGAATGTGGTTAGATTTGGCATACATGGGAAATAGTGGTTTCCGTCAGTTTACGTTTCCATCCACAATGGGAGAGAGTTCCAGTTGCTCCACATCTTTGCTGACACTTGGTATCATTTCTCTTTTTTGTTTGAACTGTTCTGATGTGTATGTATCACTATTTCAATTGTGGTTATTTTGAACATTACAAAACTGGAAGAGAATAACTGATTTTATTAAATCATATTTCATTTGAAGTAATGTGTGTCTACTTTGCAGTATTTTTCCTTATTTATATGACTCATAAAAAGTGATTCTGAAATATTCAATAATATAACAGCTTGGAATGAGATTTTTATCAGCTATAATTATAATAAATTTTATCAAATATTATTTTACTGTATTAGTAGCTGTGATAATTAAGAACAAAAACAAAGGTAGGCAATTCCCTAGATTAACATGAAACAACATTCCTGCCTTTTTAAAGAAATTTTCTGGCCTGTAAGTAAATGATGTAAATCAATTAAAACCTTAATTCAACTTAAGAGAAGAGTCTCAGTTTTCATTGCCTATATTATGTCTGTATTTCTGGAGAAACAAAAACTGTATGGCAAACCTACAGTCTGCTAGTTTCTTCTCACCCTGCCAACAACTGTTATATTACTGTTTAGCTGGTTATATGCAACCATTTGGTGAGGATTGTTTTGTTTTGCTTAGTTTTACTTTCTTTTTTTTTTTTTTTTTTTTAAATGCAGGGTCTTACTCTGTTGCCCAAGCTTGAGGTCTATGAGTTTTATACTCATGGTCACATGGTCAGTGTAGTGTGATCACAGCTCACTGCAGCATTAATCTCCTGGGCTCACATGATTCCCTCTCCCTCCACTTCCTGAGTAGCTGGGACTACAGGTGCATGCCACTACACCTGGCTTGTTAAGGAGGGTTTTGAAGAAAATCATGCATCCCTTCTTAGTTATAAACAGTGAAACCTTAGAAAATGTAATTAGAGAAAAAAATAACATTTTGCACTAAGCTAATTATATCTTCACTTTTATTAGTTGGTTTCAGGATTGATACTTATTGGTGGTTGTATTTTGGAGTGCGTGTTCCTTGCAGCACACTTTATATATATGGTGTGGCCTTACTTGAGTGACTTAAGTTACTTAACCTATCCAGATCCCAGATTCTCAAGCTGTAGAATGGGAGTATTTATAATACAAATATTATATAGTGGGTTAGTCCAGGTCCTCCAAGAGGTAGATGTTGAAAAGGGTTTAAACACAAGAAGATTTTATTAAGGAAAATTCCTATGAGAGAAAACGGAGAGGAAGCTGAGTAAGCCTGGGAAAGCTCCCAGCTGTGAGGAAAGTCTGACCTAGAGTGAAGGAAAGAGGAAACAAAGGTTGAGTGGAAGCATTGGAGCATGAAGTACAGTCTAATGAAGGGTAAGAAAAGTCTTCAGGGAATCCTGAGCCAAGCCTGGTCCTCAGAGAAGCCCTGTGTCTCCTAATGAGGGATCTGCATTAGCAATCCTGCTGCCCTCAGTCATTGACTGAGGGACAAATGCAGAAACAGATTTTAGAGTGAAGCGGCAAGTGGCCTTAGTCAGTCAGGCTTCCCGTACTTTGAGGTCTATGAGTTTCTTATTCATGGTCACCAAAAGATGTTTATCATGAATTGACAAACTCTAGAGTAAAGTAATGCCTAATCATAATTATGCACTTATGAATTTATTTATTCATATTATTCACTATCATTATGAATATTCAACACATTAATAAAACAGCCACATATGCAATCTACTTGGGATATTGGGAGCATAAGGAATAACACAGCAGTGCTACAGATAATGTAAGAGATGGTTACTCTCTCTCTCTCTCTCTCTATATATATATATAGATAGATAGATAGATAGATATATGAGTACAAAATTTTATTTTTCTAAAATAAAGAATAATTGGTTTCCTTCTACTATTTGTTATTGATGTATACTATTTGTTATTGATGTATACATCAATCCCTAATTGATGTATACTGCCAAATCCCTAATCCATTAGAATATTCCAGTATTCTAATGGATACTGGAATACTTAACTCTAAACTCCCTCCATGCCTACAAAAAGAAGTTGGTTCAAGGTTATATTTTAAATCAAAAGGTTTATTAACATTATTATTTTTATCATGTCCAATGGATATTATCATTATCAAAAAGTTTAATCACTTATTATCACTTGAAGGACCTAGTTAGGAAATGTTCGATCCACTTCTTAAAACTGGTCACTGGAAGTACATCATCTCGAGAAGAACTGGATCTTTCTTGAAACTCCTTTAGTATAGCCATAGTCTCAAACATAGAACCTTCTTTTATTTTCTTCAAAGATTTTTCCATTTCTGTAAAAATTCAGAGGGTGTTTATGGATAGTGCAATACTCTGCTCAAATATAGGGAAGGAAAGTTACATTAAAATGAGAATATTTTTGCTGAAAAGGATTATGATATTTAATGTAAGCAAACCAATTACTCAGATGATAGTGTTTGTTTTCATTTTAAAATGTCTCTTTAATTTCAATAGTTTTGGGAGCACAAGTGGTTTTGGTAACATGGATGACTTGTATAGTGGGGAAGTCTGAGATTTTATTGCACCTGTCACCTGAGTAGTGTACATTGTAACAAACATGTAGTTTTTTATCCCTCACCCCCCTGCCAACTTCCCCGTTCTGAGTCTCCAGAGTCCATTATATCACTCAATGGAGAGTCTTAAACATTCAGGGTGGAATCTTTGCGGTGTGACCCTCTATCCATTGCTTTCCACCGTTTGTACTCTCTCCTTTGTAAATAGAGGCCCGTTCTCCCTGTCTGCTTTGTTCACATACCTTTGCCATTTTCCTTGCTGGAGTGACATCCTTTGTCCTGAAGTTCTCATTAACCACACCACAGCTGTCCTCTTCTTACCTCAATAAATCTAAGGCTACCTCAAGTTACAATTTCTCCCTTAGTTTTTCCCTAGTCTGAGTCCACGTGGGCTTCTCCATATCCAGAATGTCTACTACTTGTCCTATCTTTCCTCACGCTTGGCATGTGCAGTTCCTTCCAGCTACTTTAATAATGTTGTATTTTAACCATTCAGTTGTGTTTATTTTCCACTATTCTGCCAGGCAAATAAGGGTATTTATATTGCTGAAATCTATGGGTTTTTTTAAATGTAATAAAATGTAATGAATAAACATACAAATGAATGAGTTAATTACTATATTCCTGGTTAAGTCATGAATATTATGAGGACAAAAATTGAGTCTTACATCTTCTTACAATCCTAATCACCTAGTACAGGACTTGGAATATAGCATGCATTTAAGACATCTTTGTGACTAATGAATTTAAATATTTTTATTAATTCTAAGTTGACATTATATGATTGTAATTTGGGGAAGGTAGTGAAATTTCAAATGGCTTTCCCCACCTGTGAAATGACCCTTTTACATACCACATGATTTACCAGATCTTGGTTTAGGTGAACCTAGTGAAAGCGGATTGTTTCCTCTACTTAGAAAATATTTTGCAGATTTTAGTTGCTTATAAATTTGATTATTTAAATTTGTACAGTTATGGTTTATGATATTGACTTGCACAGTTATATATTATATATATATATAACATATATATATGCCACATGTGTGATCTTCTTGGAATACTGGAAGAGTAAAGAATAACATAACAGTGCCACAGAGGATTTAAGAGATGTGCTATATATATATATATATATATATATAAAATTTTATTTTTCAAAAATAAAGAATATTATTACACATTAATAACATAGGTATAATTGTTTTCCTTCTACTGTTTGTTATTGATGTATACTGCCAAATCCCTAATGGATACTAGAATTCTTAACTCTAAGTCCCTCTATGCCTACAAAAAGAAATGGGTTCAAGGTTATTTTAAAAATCAAAAGATTTATTAATAAAATTATTTTTATCATGTCCAATTGATATTCTCATTATTAAAAAGTTTAATTACTTATTAATTGGAGGACTAATTAGGAAATATATATTATATATGTAATATATATTTGGCTAGGATATATGTACATGTATATATATAATATATATTATATATACATATATTACTATATAATATAGATATATTAGGCTACTCTCTCTATATATATAATATATATACTACATATATATTATATACATATTATATATACTACATATATACTATATATATTATATATACTACATATATACTATATATATCATATATACTACATATATACTATATATATTATATATACTACATATATACTATATATATTATACCACATATATAATATATATATTATATATACTACATATATACTATATATACTCTATATACTCTATATACTACATATATACTATATATACTCTATATAGTATATATAATGTATAGTATACATTATATATAGTATATATTATATATATAGTATATATAGAGAGAGTATATATATATATAGTAGCCTAATACTTAAAAAATAAGATAAAGACTGCATAAAATAAGCTGATTCAGCCAATATGAGTACAGACATATGTATAATTCAGCAAGACCTGGTAACAAAGTGAGATATATATTAACTCTTTGTAGCATATTGTTAAGTAGTGTTAAAAAACAAGTAATATTTGGTTGGGTCCATTGAGTGAATATGATTATTTTTAGAATGATCTAATGGCACGATAAGCATTTTAGCATTTTACCTGGAAAAACATTACAACTGTGCCAGTTTCTGTTCCAAGAGAAAAATACATTGGTGTATTCTCTAAAGGAGGAAATTCTGACCTCAAAATGTTCAGATAGCTGTGACAGATAATACCCTGATCAGGTACTAAGTCATATCTTTCATATTTCCCTTGCTAGTTATACTCAGCGTGTGGCTGGAAATGGAATCAAAGCCCAGTCTGGAAATCCTGAAGTCAAAGTCAAAGGAACTGATCCTGTGATAAATCAGATTATTGATAAACTGAAGCATGTTATTCAGGTAAGTCCTGATCCTATATTTATTAGTATACTCAGTAATAAATAATAAGTTGTTACTTTCTGTTATATTTGATAAATTCGTTAATCCTGTCAGATAATCCTACCTAAAATATTGTAACACATTATTTGTATGAGGACATTTGGAAATATTTAGTTTAATGATTTTTGGATGCAGTCAATATGCAGTGGTATTTTAATGCTGGACAATCTGTATCTGTGAAAAGCAAGCGTCAGCCTCAGCATTTCAATGAGAATCTCAGGATATGCTTCATCTTCAGTGAATAAGTTTGAACATGGGAATCACTGTGACCATTAAAGAAAACACATATAAGACCATAGAAGGTGCCAGAGTTATCCTTCAGGTAATTCTCTGAATGTTGCTGTGAAGGTTTTGCAGCATTTCAATATAAGCTAGGTCATAGATGAATAATATGTATTCCTAATATTTATTTCCTGTAACACCTTTTATATGTTATCTTATAATCTAGCTAATGGTTGTTTATGAAATACTTCTGTTTTATCTTCAATAATATTTTTCATCAAGTATTGTGTATTGCTGTTTTTAATACATGGCAAATGAAGCATGAACATATTTATCAAAATAATATTTCACTGAAATAGTCTATTAATTAGAACCAAACATTATGTTGCGTGTTGTAACTATTACCCTCCATTCTACATCTATTGATGTTTGGGGTAAGAAAGGCTGTTTTTTTTAGTTATTAGTCATTTTTCAAAAATTTATATTTGAACATACTTTCATTTTTCCTAAGCAAAACTTTGTATGGGTAGTTGATATTTATTTGTATGGGTAGTTGATATTTTGTATGGGTAGTTGATATTTATTCTAGTATCATGGGTCAGAAACAATACCTGAATAGTACAGAGTTTTTATTGCATACAACATATTCAAGAGTCAGTAGTAGACTTCTCATAATTGTTCTGCAAAAACAAAGCTTAAGTTTATGCAGAGCCAGTTCTTAGGTTCCCATTTTCACAAGAGTCCCTATATCTCAAGGAAAGGATATGTAAGAAGGACATGGGGGTTGGTGTCCAATACCATAGATTTCTCCCTTCTGCGAGGCAACAATGCTTATTCTACCATTGATACCTATAGAAAACAGAGCTCTCGCCCTGGCTGGCAAAAGCAAAAATAAATTCTATTGGAAAAGTCTAAAAGAAAAGTAGTATCATGGCTACTGATGAGTTAAACCTCCCAGCCTCTGCTGAGCTGGTCCAGTTGGTACCTCACAGTATCATCCACTATAGTACAATATGTACATCTAGATTATTTGAAAATTTGAGTGCATAATTGATAATACAACCAGAAGAGCTTTAATACTAATCAGCTCCTCTCACTGAGGAGTGAGCACAGTCTCACTGTGAGGACATGGTGAAATCTCAGTGGTTTCTTAAGTAGGATAAGCATTTCACAGAGGGTGCAGGAAGGAAAAACAGACCTTAAGTGTATATTTATTCGGTCTCATTCTTTTATATTTCTTTGGTTGTAATAAGGTATATAAAATATGTAATATATTAGTGCAATAGCACATACATATAATTTATAAATACATAAATATACATATTAACTGGGCATTTATTCAGATTGTTTTTATAAGATATGTACAAGATGAAAGCAGAATGGAAACCCTATTACAGATAGTAAGGATGGTGCTGTTCCATAAGAAGTGCACAGTTATAAAAAAACACATTCACAGAGGAACACGTAGATACTCAAGATAAAAAGGATTATAGAAACTCTTAGGAGGAGGGTTCGCATATTTATTGCCCATTCAGCAAAACACCACCCCCCTCCTCCGCCATTTCTGGTTTTGTAGGTTTCAAAGCCATAGCCTTTTCAAGGTGGCAGAGGGAAGTCATCCTACCTTTCTTTTTTAGCTTCTGTGTGAACTTGAGTCCCATTCTTTAATCTTTATGTGAAGATCGCCAATTATTCATGCTTAAGTTTCATTCTGGGGTTGCAAGAGAATATCAAATACAATGCTACCTTTGAGGTCTATCCTTTTAAGGTCTACTAGAATTATATGATTGAAATTTAGATTTTTATAGAGGAGAGCAGAAAGTTATATCTTGCACAGGTGTCACTGAAACATTCACCTTTAATGCCTAAGAATATGCTCTTTCATAAACTGCTCTCCTGGAGATGAAGAGAAATATTTTACTTTTGCCAAACTTTTGACTACTGATAATGTACACGTGCCCTGGCAGGGATGGCTATTGTACTGTCGATATCAAGGGATGGCTAACAGCACCTCCACAATATCAGCTATGAAAGGATTCAGAAAATAGCCTTCTGTAAGTGAGAATTTATTAATTTAGGAGTAGGGCCATGGAAGATGTCGACGTAGGAATAGGTTTCAGATCCTAATCTGCAGATTTAGATGATCACTTCTTAGTGTTTGTATAAGATTTACTTTATTTTTTATTATAATAGATATTAAATTTGCTTTCCACCTTTGTGCTATGAAAAATGCCATCTCTCACCATAGGGACATACCTGTATTAAAGAATATGGAAGTCAGTCAGTCATAATAGCAAAAATTGCCTGCATTCACTCACCCAAAAATACCTTTCTCGGCCTGCCATTGATCTGAACCTTATTTCTACCCTGAATTTTCTGCAATTAGAGTCACTAAGGAAATAGATAAAGATTTTTACTTGGAAAATGTCACTTTTTAATGTTTTAAGAATTAATTCATTCAAAATACTCACACATGCTCATTGAGTTTCTAGTATGGTCCTGGTTCTGTACAGGCACTGAGGTTAAAGTTGTGAATAAAGCAGACACAACTCTGTTGTCATGGGCTTTCTGTTGTAACAAAAAAGTAAATAAACAAACAAATAAAACCAGTATTGTAGCTGACACATGTTATAAACAAATCCAAACAGGATGAGGTAGGGAAAGATATTTAAGAAGAATGTGCTGGCGAAGGCCACTCAGGAGAGATGTTTGGGTTGATACCGAATAATAAGAAGAAAGGAATCATAGGAAAACCTGTGAGAACTGTGTCTGGGGCAGAAGGAAAAGTAGGCGCAAAGCCTTGTGGCAGGAATAAGTTTATTTTATTCAGAGAACATAAGGCCATGCAGCTAAAACAGAGTGAGTTAAAGGGGGGAGATAAACATACATCATGTTTTGGGGAGTCCATAGGCTCTGGTAGAGAGTTTATATTTTCTCCTAAGTGGGCTAAGAAGTCATTTAAAAACTGTAAGCAGAAGCTAGCTGGGCGCAGTGGCTCATGCCTGTAATCTCAGCACTTTGGGAGGCTGAGGAGGGTGTATCACCTGAAGTCAGGAGTTTGAGACCAGCCTGGCCAATACGGTGAAACCCTATCTCTACTAAAAATACGAAAATTAGCTGGGCATGGTGGCACACACCTGTAATCCCAGCTACTCAGGAGACTGAGGCAGGAGAATCGCTTGAACCCAGGGGTCGGAGCTTTCAGTGAGCCAAGATGGCACCACTGCACTCCAGCCTGGGTGACAGAGCAAGACTCTATCTCAAAATAAATAAATAAATAAATAATAAATCAATCAATGAAAACTCAAGCAGAAGCTGATAAAATTTAATTTCTGTTTTATGAGGACTTCACTATGAAAAATGGACCCTGCATGCAAGAATGAAAAAAGAAAGTAATACAGACAGAAGACCACATAATTGGAACTAGAATAATAAGAGTGGATAAGCTGAGAAGTGCATAGATTTAGACAAATATTGGAAGCGGGGTTATTGGGATTTGTTAATGGATTGGAAATCTGGGAGATAGAAGAAAGATGATAGCAAGGTTTGGTGTGATGATAGTGTCACTAGGTGATAAAAGGAATTCTGAGAGAAGAGTAGGTCTGGCAGAGAGTCCCTGGGATTGATTAAAAATCAGTGGTTTTGTTAAATGTGAGATGCTTATTAGATACCCAAGAGGAATGTGCAGAACTCAGGGAGACCACACAACTGGAGGTGTATGTTTGTAAGCACAGTGTGTGGATAGTATGTAAGCCCTGAGATTGTGTAAGGTTGTCACCTTTCCTTTAGAGTATAAATTCACACCAGAACTGTTAATGGAGACTATAAGACAATGGAATCATACAAAAAATTGTATCGCAAAAACCTATGAATGGATACAACATTGTATTAAATCTATTTGGCACCTTGTATATACTTAGACAGTTGATCTAGGACAGAGAAGATACTTCATAACGTTAATTTTTTTCTTACTGTAAGAATAATGACTCAGGAGGCAGAGGCTGCAGTGAGCTGAGATCAGGCCACTGCATTCTAGCTCCAGGAGACAGAGTGAGACTCTGTCTCACAACAACAACAACAACAACAAATAACAACAACAACAACAACAAAGAATAATGAATGCTCATCAGAAGGAATTGAATTTTATTATTCTGGGAAATCTGATGGAAAAAGTGAAAAATAAATATTGATACCATTTATAAAACAATGAAAAAGACAAGAAAAGGCATCTAGGCTTTTTTCTATACTTAATTATACATATAAATACATCAGTACTTCACTTAAAAAAAATAAGATCATAGGGTACATTTGATTTTGTGACATGAACTGCTCACCTGACCACACAAAACAAATACTTTTCCATGGCATTAAATATTCTGCTATCTGGTTGTTAGTGCTGGCATATTATCCTATCATATGGAAAGACTACAGTTTTACTTCACTCAGTCACCTGAAGTTGGATATTTAGGTTGTGACCAGTTTTTTATGATAATAAAGATTAATAGGAATATCAGTAGACGTAAAATATTTTTGGCATCTTTTTTTCCTTGTAATACATTCTACATATTGAAACTAACAATATGTTCCTTAACAATTGTATTTTGATACATATTGCCACATTTTTCTCAAGGAAAATTGAAGCTAACAAGAACTGTCAGCTTTCTCTGCATGTTAAGGGTGTGAGTGGAAGCTTGGCAGACCCTGAGACATATTGGTATAAAACATCATTGGGATCTCTAGAGACCAAGGTGACCATCCTGTACAAATGTTAGCCTGAGCTGGGTGTCACCTGGGAGTACTCCAAGGACGGCCAAAAGAAATATTTTAATTAGAAGACAATTTATAAGAAAAGTTTTGGCCGGGCACGGTGGCTCACGCCTGTAATCCCAGCATTTTGAGAGGCCAAGGCGGGCAGATCACGAGGTCAGGAGGTCGAGACCAGCCTGGGCAATATAGTGAAACCCCGTCCCTACTAAAAATACAAAAATTAGCAGGGCATTGTGGCGTGCACCTGTAGTCCCAGCTACTAGGGAGGCTGAGGCAGAAGAATCGCTTGAACCTGGGAGATGGAGGTTGCAGTGAGCCGAGATTGTGCCACTGCACTCTAGCCTGGGTGACAGAGCGAGACTCTGTCAAAAAAAGAAAAAAGAAAAGGAGTTTTGAGACTTCCTAGAGACAGGCCATAGCATACACAATCTTAATTTTATTTCATCATTTAGGACAAGCCCTATGTTTATATTCTGCATACATCCCCTCTTCTCCACACCCCCTCAAAAAAAAGCTGGGATCTGATGTAGATACCTGTGGGTTATAGCTTGGTCCTTAAGGAATATCTCAGAAACTTCAATGTTCCTTCATTCCCTCTGCAAATCCTTCTGAATTGAGAATGGGAACCTTGGCAACAGAGGGGAGTCATGCACCTCCCTTTTCCATCTGTGACTCTGACGTCTTTCTCCACGTCAGCCATTGTGCAAATTCTCAGAGTTGCTTTCTGGCACTTTCCTGCATTCCAAAGCCTGTTTCTGAAATGGGCAATATTTGTCCTTTTGAAAATCATCCGTGATAAATGTGGTATATCCAATGGCCAGTGAAGATTTTCCTAAAGGGAGAACACTTATTCCTAAGTGTTAACATTAACTTTTTCAGATGTTTGAGTCAGACTCAATTGCCCTTTAATATTATAGATTGAAAACAACACTTGGTTGATCTTAGTATATCTGATTGAGGAAATGTGAGAGCCTTTTTAATTTAGATTTGCTCACCTAGCAAACTTACTTTGAAATTTCTTGGTCATATTATGTTTGTTTACGGCAAAGTTGCCAGCAAAAAAGTCACAGTTATGCAGCAATTTATCTTTAAGCACTAAATGACATCTATCATTTTTCAAAGAAAATAATGTCAGCAGTTAAAATCCTAACTGCTGAGCCCTGTTAGTTGAGAATTATAATGCCCCATTTCTTAGAAATTAATTTACCTACTTTCAATTTGAAACAAAAAGTAATATCACAGCAATTTTCTGGATTTATTTTATTGCAAAACCAATAAATGTTACGGTGTTGTTAAAAGTAGTAGATTTAAGAAACATTTTATTTCCTTAAACCTAACAATTCAAATAACATAAAAGAGTATTAAGTTTCTATTAAATATTCATTTTTATAGAGACCAAAGCTTCTTTACAAAATGTCTTCATGTGTAATATAAATTTGATTTTTAGATGTGAAGAAAGCAATAATCATAACCATTGCCTAAATCCACAAAATAAGTAGATATTCTATAATATGTATCCCAATAATAACAATGCAGTGGATTCCGGCAGAGATGAGAGACACTCTGATTTTAGTAGAAAAAGACAGTGCTAAATTATCTCTTAGTCTTTTTTTCACTGTGTTCTTAGGGATACCGATATAATAAATATAACTTTAGAACTGTGATACACTGAGAAAAGGTTCTAATTTAAATCTCAATAGATGGTTACACAGGTAGTGTTTACACACACACACACAACACAATCACAGGAGTTTCAAAAAATGTTAGTATCTCTGAATTTTTGAATTCCGAAAACTGTCCAAGGTTTTATCATTAAATCACTTGCTATAAAACAAATTTTATAAACATCATTTCCTATTGTTTATAGCCTATGATAGTCATACAGAATGAGTTAATCATAATTGATTGGTCAGTTGCTAATTGCAAATTCTTTGACCATAGCATGTCAGCTGATTCTGTGAACTTATTTCACTTCTATAGACTCTTTCCCTTGGTTGGAGAATTGCCACAACCCTCGGACTCCTTTCCCCGCAACTCCATTACATGACATTGTCACATCCCCAGGCTTATGATACTAATATTCCGAGAAACGAACAGTTCTTGATTTTGAATTAGCAATGCAGTAGTGATCAAAACAGATTTAGTCAGTTATCTTTTGGTTCAGAAGAAAGTGTTGGATGTGCACTCAATAACTTTCAGTGGTCATCTAATTTAGCAATTAGTTTGTCTGAGTAAATTCAATGGAAGGCTGCTTTCTGGAATGGGTGATGTAATGCACTGACTTCACTATTAGACATTTCATTAAAAAAAGTCAATTGTCTGCATAAAACAACCATTTCAATCAGTGTACAATCAACTGGAAAGGAAAGTTTGAGAACTTTTTTTTTGAAAGTAATGGGATTGAGATTGGCCATTGGTAATTTCTGTTTGATTAAAGCATATGTAATAGTTTTGTGTTGGATAAAAATTTGACTTTTCATTTGTGTGGATGCTGCTGATTTTACATGTTATCATTTCCATTAAGACTTGAGCTGTTTATCTGCCAGGTTTACTGTTCATAAAATGTTGAAAGAACATTAAAATGTAAAACTTTTATATTTTTTATTTAGGTGACTAGGACAAATTCTGGTAATTTATAGGCTAAAACTTTTATATATTTCTGCTTAAAATGTTTTGAAATTGGTTTATTTCACAAAAGAGGTTCCAAATTATAACCAGCTCCCACTAAATTCATTTTTCTTTTTAAAAATTGAAGTCACTGAAATTTAAATTGTCAAGAATTATAAAATCTAAAAGGTAAGTGTTCAGCATTTTAATTTAAACAACTAGGATAAGTGAGGAAAATAGTATTTTTGACCATTACTAGACATAAGTGTTCATCCAGTAATTTCAAAGAATTAAAAAACCAAACAAAATAACTTTCCTTCAGTCTCAATAAAACATGCTTGCTACAATATAGTAATGTGCTAAAGAACATGACTTCTGAGTTAGCACAAGGCATGTAGCTAAATTCCAGCTTTTATAGGCACTAACTGTATATCCGTAGTTACTTTACTTAATGTCTTAAGCCTCAATGTAATTTTAATGTCTAATAAAAATGACAGGTAATAAGTGTTGTAGAGATGCAGAGAAAGTGGAACTCTCAAACATTGCTGATGGGAATGTAAAATTGTGCAACCACTATGGAAAAAAAAAATTGACAGTTTCTCAAAATGTTAACCATTGTGACCCAGCAATTCCATATCTAGGTATATACTCAAGAGAAAGGAAATATGTGTCTACACAAGAACTTGTACGTAATTGTTCATAGCAATGTTGTTCATTATATCCAAAAAAAGAAACAACTCAAATGTTCCTCAATTGATGACTATATAAATAAAATGAGATATGTCCATACAATTCAATATTATTTGCCAATAAATATCGAAACGGTGGCATATGATACAATGTGGACAAACCTTAAAAATGTTATGCTAGCTGAAAGAAGCCACTCCCAAAAGATAACATATTATATGACTGCATTTATTGATATACTACAATATTGATAAATATATTGTATTAGGTTTGTTCTCAGGCTGCTGTGAAGAAATACTTGAGACTGGGTAATTTAAAAAGAAAAGAGGTTTAATTGACTGACAGTTCTGCATTGCTGGGCGGTCCTCAGGAACCTTACAATCGTGACAGAAGCCAACTCTTCACAGAGCTGCAGGAGAGAGAATGAGTGCAAGCAGAGGAAATGCCAGACACTTATAAAACCATCAAATCTGTGAGACTCACTTACTAACATGAAAATAGCATCAGAAACCACCCCCATGATTCAATTACTTCCACCTGGTCCCACCCTTGATCTATGGGAGTTATAGTAATTTATAATTCAAGATGAGATTTTGGGTGGAGACATAGCCAAACCATATGATTCTGCCCCTGGCTTCTTCCAAATCTCAAGTCCTCACATTTTGAAACACAATCATGCCTTTCCAATAGTTCCCCAAAATTTTAACTAATTCTAGCATTAACCCAAAAGTCCAAGTCCAAAGTCTCATTTAAGACAAGGCAAGTCCCTTCCACCTATGAGCCTGTAAAATCAAAAGCAAGTAGTTGCTTCCTAGATACAATGAGGGTACAGGCATTGGGTGAATACACCCGTTAGAAAATGGGATAAATTGGCCAAAACTAAGAAGCTACAGGTCCCATGCAAGTCTGAAATCCAACAGGGCAGTTATTAAACCTTAAAGTTCCCAATGATCTCCTTTGACACTCTGTCTCACATCCAGGTCACACTGATGCAAGAGGTGGGTTCCCATGGCCTTGGACAAGTCCACCCCTGTGGCTTTGCAAGGTGCAGGCCCCCCACCCCCTCCCCAGCTGCTTTCGTGGGCTGGCATTGAGTGCCTGCATCTTTTTCAGGTGTAGGGTCCAAGCTGTTGGTGAATCTACAATTCTGGAGGCTGGAGGACAATGGCTCTCTTCTCACAGCTCCACTAGTCAGTGCCCCAGAGGAGATTCTGGGTGGGGGTCCAACCCCACATTTCCCTTCTGCACTTTTCTGCTCTGCTTCCTCTTGAATGCTTTACCAATTAGAAATTTCTGCTGCCCAATATCCTAAATCATCTCTCTCAAGTTCAAAGTTCCACAGATCTCTAGGGCGGGGGCAAAATTATTTCTTTGCTAAAGCATAGAAAGAATCACCTTTACTCTAGTTCCCAACAAGTTCCTCATCTCCACATGAGACCACCTCAGGTTGGACTTCATTGTCCATATCACTATCAGTATTTTGGTCAAAACCATTCAACAAGTCTCTAGGAATTTCCAAATTTTCCCACATCATCTGTCTTCTTCTGAGCCCTCCAAACTGTGTCAACCTCTGACTGTTACCGAGTTCCAAAGTCACTTCCACATTTTCGAGTGTATCTTTACGGCAGCGCCTCACGACCTTGGTACCAATTTTACTGTATTAGTCTGTTCTTATGCTGCTATGAAGAAATTCCTGAGACTGGGTAATTTATAAGGAAAAGAGGTTTAATTGACTCATGGTTTTGCATTGCTGGGGAGGCCTCAGGAAACTTACAATTATGACAGAAGGCACCTCTTCACAGGATGGCAGGAGAGAGAATGAGTGTAAACAGGGGAAATGTCAGACACTTTTAATGCCATCAGACCCATGAGACTCACTCACCTCACAAGAACAGCATAAGGGAAACCACCCCCATGATTCAATTACTTCTTCCTGGTCCTGTCCTTGACATGTGGGCATTATAAGGATTATAATTCAAGATGAGATTTTGGGTGAGGACACAGCCAAGCCATATCATATATTTTATTATTTTATTAGAACATCAGTTTTCATTTGTATATAGAACATCTCCTTAATACTGACATAAACTATTAATCAGTAAACTAATAATGGTTTATGTCAATATAACACAACTCTGATTCTGAGGGTTTTGCAAATATTGTGCTAGATAATTATCTTTTTTTAATATCCCAATGTCTGCAAGTTTAACAGTTTTGCTCTTTTTAATTCCTCACCTACTATTAATTTCCCAACACACTTCTGCCTGATTGCTGCCTCCATCATTCCCCTGAAATACTTTTGCTAAGCTCACTGATTTTCTTTTTTCTTGTCAGAAACCAAAAGCCTTTTTTTCAGTTCTTATCTCACTGGCTTGTTGAACAGCACTTATCCATGTTGCTTACCTCTTTCTCTTTGCTCTCACTCTCTTGATTTCTCACGAATATCTTTGATTTCTTTCATTCCAGGATCTTCATGTATCTCTTTATTTCCTTTAAATGCTATGTTTTTTTCTGGGTTCCCCTGCAGTCCCATTTATCTCCTCGTCTTCCCTCCTTCTCTGCATTTCCCTCTCTCATGGCTTCACGATAGCTGCCTAATTATCTTCCTCCAAGATGCTTCTCCTGAGTCTCAGATACTTCAGTCTACTGTTGTATTGGGTTAGCAATCTGAAATGTCAAAATCAACACGGCCAGAACAGAATTCCATCCTAATTACTTCTCCCTTCCCCTAATTTGCCCCTCCTTCTGTTCTTTCCAGCTGCCTAAGCCTATTTCTTGGGTGTCATCTTTAATTCTTCTTTTTTACTTACTACTAATGCATTACTACAGTCTTAATTTTGTCTCCTGTTTATCCTGTCCACTTCCCTTTCTCTATGGCCACCGTGCTATTTGAGACTACTACCAATTCCTATCTAGATTAGAATAATAGTTTCCAAACCAATTTTACAATCACTCATCCAGAAAATGCCCCAAGAAAGTTTTCTACATGTGCCTCTCCATTTCCTCTCTTACAGTTGTTGAACCACACACTGCTGTCAAATACTATTGCCAAAGTAAAGTCACTAGTTATTATTTGCAGCAGAATCCAATAGAAAATTAGCAGGCTGTTGATGGACTGATCATGTCAATACCCATTTAAAACCATTTAGTTAATCACTATGCTGTTGTGATGAACTATAGTCTTTTAGGCTTTTGGTTAAATGTGAAAATTTAGCCCTATGTTACAATTCAATTATATTCATAGAAGTTTACGTACAATAAGTGAGACAATTCACCTGGCAACACCTAGGATACATGGAAATACGCAAAAGACGGATGTGTGTTGCTTAACTTCTCAGGCCAACATTGCACCCCAGATAACTCTCCTCCACTTTCTCCCTTACAGTCTTTCTGGGAAAAAAAAGTGTACCAGGAAGACTCCTGGTTCAAAATTCCAGCCAGAATAGAGGGCAGAATGAGTCCTAGAGAAGGAAATAGAGAAACTAAATGACAGTTCACATACCGGCCTACCTATTTTCGGAATGCTGGCATGCCAGTACACACAGTCTACGCAGAAAATTAAATGACTCTTCTTTGAAGCAACTGATCAATTCTAGACATAGTAATTCCATGTACTGACTGGATCTCTACCCAGTGGGAAGGTAACTCCCCATCTATGGTGAAATCCTTTACTATATCTACATACAACAATTTCCAGATAGCCTCTAATGCACAGTATCAATGGACAATCAATGATCACTGCACATTAAAGGACAATATGAAAAATGTAAATACAAAGGGAAAAAAGAAAGAAATGAGCAAATACAGAAAACAGACAATACTGAAGAAAATACCCTAAGCCTATATGAATATCCTCCAAAAAATGAGAAAATAGATTGCGTTCTTAAGATAATAAATTGCTTCCAAAGAATCTATAAGAAAATAAAAAAGAACTTTAGAAAATAAATATATTAAAAATTAAAAATTCAATAGAAGCATTGGAAGGTAAAGTCAAAGACATATTAAAAAATCGTAACACACAAAAACAGAAAATAATAGGAAGTAAAATGATGAGACATTTGAATTTCATTTTAGGGGATCCAAATAATAAGAATGTTGGCGAACAGAACTAAACTAATAAAGAGAATGAATTTATCAAGTAAATAATATATCAATCATTTTCAGAAATGAAGAGTCATGATCCCCTACTGAACCCATAGTGACCATCACAATAAATGAAAACACACATGCCTACACACACATAGGCATGCATAAACATACACACACAAAGTAATCATTGTGAAATTCCTGAATATTGGTGATGAACAAAAGATATTAAAATCTTCCAAAGAAATAAACCAAGAAACCTAAAATAGATTGCATAAAAAAACAGGCATCAGATTTGTAGCTGTATCTCAGCAGGAATACTAGAAGACAATGCATAAAAAATGCCTTCAAATTATGAGACAACTGATTTCTGATCTGAAAGCATATACTCAGTTAAATTATCAGCAATCAAGTGTTAGGGTAGATTCAATAGATTTCAGGGGAGGATATGCAACTTATACCACTTTATCCTTTTTTTAAATCTGTCTCTCTTTTTTTTTTTTTTGAGATAGAGTTTCTCTCTGACGCCCAGGCTGGAGTACACTGTTGGGATCCTGACTCTCTGCAACTCTGTCTCCTGCATTCAAGTGATTCTTATGGCTTAGCCTCCCCAGTAGCTGGGATTACAGAAGTGCACCATCATGCCTGGCTAATTTTTGTATTTTTAGTAGAGATGGACTTTCACTGTGTTGGCCAGGCTGGTCTCCAACTCTTGACCTCAGGTGATTCATCTGCCTCGGCCTCCCAGAGTGTTGGGGTTATAGGCATGAGCCATCGCTCCCAGACCAACTTTATTTTCTGTAAACCTTTTGTATAGGGCTGCTGACAAAAGGAGTAACCAAGAAATGAGAAGATATGGGATCCAGGAAACATAACATTGAATACATAAGAATGGGAAAAAGGATGACTGTGAGAGGAAATTTTCTAAGCCAAAAAAAATTAATAACTTCAAGTGATGGGTTTGAACATATGGAAAAGATACTGCTAAGCATTTGACAGATCTGCTAGAGCACTTGAGAAAAAATGAAATAAATACTTAGAAAGATGTGACAGATACAAGAAAAACTATGCAAATGGATAGATACTATGACAATTATAAATTATAGGATATCAAAAAGATTTCCATAAAAAAATCAGTATAGTATTACCCTAAAAATGAATACTGTTTTTGTAGGAACAACTATTACTTTAATAAAGAACTTTGCCAAAACTATGGCAGATGGGTGGCTCATGTCTATAATCCCAGCATGTTGGGAGCCTAACGCGGTAGGGTCACTTAAGGCCAAGAGTTTGAGAATAGCCTGGGCAACATAGCAAGACTGCCTCTAAAAAAGAAAGAAAGAAAGAAAGAAAGAAAGAAAGAAAGAAAGAAAGAAAGAAAGAAAGAAAGAAAGGAAGAAACACAAGCCAGGCATGGTGATGTATGCCTGTAGTCCTATCCTAGCTACTACAGAGGCTGAGGTGGGAGGATCTTTTGAGCCTAGTTCAAGGCTGCAGTGAGCTATGATCACACCACTGCACTCCAGCCTGGGGGACAGAGTAAGGACCCTGTCTCAAAACCAAACAAAAACCAAAACAAAACTTTGCCAAAACTATCATATGGGTGAGGAAAAGGAAAGTAGGGACTTGATGGTAAAACAGAAAATCAATAAGCATTGCCAAGAGTTGATAAACCAAAAACAGAAAATCTGCCAACTAAAGGCAAATGATTTAGACATGTAAAGTTAATTCCAGAGCAATTAATCAGGTTGATTATGATTATCTCCAGGAGCCGGAAACATAGCGTATAAAGAGCTTGTGCATAGGAATATTGTCTTTAAAAATATAAGTATTTTGGTACTTTTATTATTAACTAGGTATATTTAGTACTCTGATAAATATGAACTTTTAAAAAAAAAACTAAAGGCAAACTTTGCATCATGATTTCTATGGACCTATATAACCTGGTCTTCCATCTTTAGAGCCTCATCTGCTAATTGTTCCCTTGTCTGCACCAACCTGGTATATACTCTTTCTGCCACACACACTCCTCACTCAATTATTTCAATATTCCAGACTCTTTCTTAATTTCTGGGTGTTCCACTTTGTCTTTTTAAAAGAAAATTATTACTTTGACTTGAAAAACACCAATTATATCTTTTTCTCTGTAACTCTTAGTCATTCGTTATGTCTCAGTTTCTCCCAACATAGAACACATGTATTCTTATGTTCCTTGGCACTCTGTAACTGACTTATAAGAGCACTTCTCTAGAGATAAAAAAACAAAAATCAAAGCATTGAAAAATTGGATTATTGAGTGAGATCTACAGTTAACTTTCTTTGTTTGCACCCATTTTCTGTACCCAGGTATCTAGGTTCTTCCACTGTTCTTGATTATTTCTGACCCTAAACTGTCTTTTCTATCTGAATGTTGAGCCATATCTCACAAATTTGTGTAATTTTTCAGTCTGAATTTGGCAGATCTTACTCTAACTAAACGCTCTAGAGAAACCTCTCTAGCTTTTTCTGGGTGTTCACTTAAATTCATAGTTCTACCACCCTCCATTGAATTCTGGGATCCTAAGGTCATGGTAGTTCATAAGGCTTTTCAGTAAACCAGATTTTCTATTCTTGTTATCTATTATTTTTAAAACCAGGTGCAGTCCTCTCTGGGAACCTCTCGCAACTTAACTCCAGTTACCCTAAAGTTGAGTATGCACGATCAATCAATCAGTCAATCAATCTCTCTATCTCTCTAATGATCTTATAGAGCACTCCTTTGCCATACATAGCTTTTGACTGGCTCATGCATATTCTTACCCTTCTGCAGGTATATATGAGTCCATAATGTTTTGCAGACTCAATAAATGTACTCTGTCATCACTTGAATGTCATTTTGTGAATGTGCTTTGACGACGTAGTTTGTCAGAGCAGAGCAATTCCTGGATATATTTCTTGCAGTTCAGCAGCACTTAACCAGATGGCCCCCTATAGTTTTGAAGCAGTTAATGCACCTTGAAAGTAGGCTGACTTATGAGAGGAATATGCTTGTGGGGAATCAGTAGGAAAGTTTCTATAGCATAGAATATTGAAGAAGTGAAATAAATACTATATAGTTCCATCAAAAACCAAATTAAGTAAATTAAAATGTGCATGATAATAAACCTATGAAATATGATACACCTTATGAATGTTAGTTTTGCATTATATGTTTCACACTGATGTGATTGAAGCTTAATCAGTTTCATTAGCAATAAAACAAATCATGAGTTTTATAGTAATGAGTCTGAATAGGCATTTATATACCTATCTACTATCATGTCAATTACTAGTTCTGAAAAAGATCATTTTTAAATTGTATATCTGGGAATATATTATCAAACCAGGCCTGAAACTTATTAAACAGATGGTAAAATCTAATTTAACTTCATTTAATACTCCTTTTCTGTTAGTCTTATAAAAGGATATGAGCTTGTCGGCTTCTAATTATGAAAATATAATTTTAATTTATAAGACATATATAACAAAGCAAGATAGTTGCTAAATTCACTCTGTCCTAGTAACTTCCTATTGTATACATTCATTTTTAATTTAATAAGAAAATCCTTTCAAAATTTTTAAATGAATCACATTATCCAGGAAGAGGCTCAATATTTCTAGAAAATAAATATATTCTTAAGACAATAATTATTGAAATGAAGACCTAATTCTTCAGGATTTCAAAAATATTTGATGTGCACTCTTTACTTATATAGACAGTTTAAATTTAATAATTTCCCTTCTTAAAAAATAAATGAAACATACCACAAACATATCAAAGCAAGTTATTCATACTTAATTCTGATTTAAGTTACTGTATTGTCATTATTATTAATGAGAATTTAGTAGCAAAATTATTTTTTATCATCCAAAAGCACAAAAGCCTTATTAGAATACTAATTTCAATGCCTGTTTCACAGATTTGCTCATAATAGATTTTTTCATGCTTCTGCACTAATTCATTAAAGGACAATGTTTTACCTGTTCTTGGAAAAAATATCGTTATCTGGCCTAGAGTGGTGGCTCATGCCTGTAATGTCATCCTAACACTTTGGGAGGCCGAGGCTGGCAGATTGCTTGAGCCCAGAAGTTTGAGACCAGCCTGGGCAACATGGTGAAAACCTATCTCTACAAGAAAAAAAAAAAAAAAAAAAGCAAAGCATTAGCCAGGCATGGTGGTGGGCACCTGTAGTCCTAGCTACTCAGGAGGCTGAGGTAGGAGAATCACCTGGGCCTGGGAGGTTGATGTTGTGGTGAGCTGTGAATATGCCACTGCATTCCAGCCTGGGTGACATAGTGAGATCTTGTATCAAAAATAATGATAATAAAATGAAATAGAAAATAAAAATATCATTATCCAACATTTTAAAATGTATATTTCCCAACCTATAAATATACTTCATGGATTTTTTTTTTTTTTTTTTTTTTGAGGCGGTGTCTCACTGTCTCCAAGGCTGGAGTGCAGTGGCTCACTGCAAGCTCTGCCTCCCGGGTTCACGCCATTCTCCTGCCTCAGCCTCCTGAGTAGCTGGGAGTACAGGTGCCCGCCACCACACCCGGCTAATTTTTTGTATTTTTAGTAAAGACGAGATTTCACCATGTTAACCAGGATGGTCTCGATCTCCTGACCTCGTGATCCGCCTGCCTCGGCCTCCCAAAGTGCTGGGATTACAGGTGTGAGCCACTGCGCCTGGCCACTTCGTGGATTTTTAACAAGAGAAAAATTTCAAGATATTGTAAATTTAAAACAAAACTTTATGTGTAATACCATTGAAATGTCTTTAACCAGTGTCAATCACGTGATATAAAAATATTAAACATACATTTATTGAATAAATGAATGAAAATCATAATTACCTTGATCACTATATTTAAAATTTAAATGAAGCAGGAAAGTAAATCTTCCTAATTATCATATACTTAACTGTTTAAAATCACTCTAATGACAAGTAATACGCTTTCAATCTTGCATGATAATTTTAAAATTCCTGTATTGTTTCATTCACTCATCCTTCCATTAATTCAGTGAACAAACATTGATTCCTTACCCACTAGGTGCCAGGTATTATGATAGATTCAGGCGGTACAAAAATGATTAAACGAGGGGATCAGCTGGAGTGATTGTTTTCTAGAAACAATGCCTATTTCAGTTATGAACTAGTCTGTTTTGAAGAAAGTGGTGAAGGAAAGCTGAAAATAATATTTTCACTTTATTCAACAAATCTTATTGAGGTCTTATTTTGAATCGGGGGCTCTCCTAGGTATGGGCATACAAAATTGATTAAGACCATACTTGCTTGCAAAAACAAACAAAAAAAATCTCTATAATAAAAAGGAAAAAGAGGAATCCCCTTTGTAGGCTTCATAGTTTATAGTGATATTTCTGATCTAGTCTCAGAGAATTAGTCACAATTACAGGAACTCAGAAGGCATTCCAATTTGAGATGGAATAGAGAATAAACTGGTTGAGATTACTTAGTGAAATATTGTGATACCATTTACTTCAATTAGAATATAATTATAGGCTGGGCGCTGTGGCTCACGATTGTAATCCCAGCACTTTGGGAGGCCGAGGCGGGCGGATCACGAGGTCAGGAGATCGAGACCATGGTGAAACCCCGTCTCTACTAAAAATACAAAAAATAAGCCAGGCATGGTGGCTTGCACCTGAGCCAAGATCGCACCACTGTACTCCAGGCTGGGTGACAGAGTGAGACTCCATCTAAAAAAATAAAAAAATAAATAAAAAAATCTATGCAAAGCTTTGGAGTATATTGATATGCATTTTTTGTTGTTGTTCATGCACCTCTGGTCAGACACAGTTCAGCTGATCTAGGCTGGGCTTGGCTAGCATTAGCTTGAAGCTGCAGCTGATATCCAGACCTGTTCCATGTATTTGTTATCCTCCTCAGTGCCCCCAGGTACTTGAAGCATCTTATTGTTATGGCAAAAGTCAGGAGTGCAACCTGCCTGTGCAAAAACATGCCGGCTTCTGGTGCCTTATATCCTCTAAGCTACCCCTTTGGCTTAAGCAAAGTCACACAGCAAGGATCGAAGTCAAGGAGTGGGGAATTATATCTGTCCCTTAGAGATGGAGATAGGGGAGAGTGTGAACAAATGCAGGAAAATGATCTCATCTACCAAAGTGTCCTTAAAGATTTTAACGTAATAAATGCAGTATTGTTTTTGTTTGTTTGAATGAGGCTTTGCATGGACACAGTACAGTACAAAAGTACTATTTGAACTTTCTCTACATTCATAAAATTGTTACATAGTTTCTACCATGATTATATTTTTTATGATCCATCTTTGTGTACAGATCTGAAAACTTTATGTTAGAATTTATTAGATGAGGAAAGGAACATCCACTGAAATAATCATATACAAATATTTCCCAATATTTTAATGCTTGCAGTATTGTTAATATTTCTGTGGAAAAATACTTAAAATCATAGAAGTGATTTCTAAGTCAGTTATTGATTTATTCTAATGAATTATAAAAATCAAACTAAATTACTAATAGAGAAATTACATTTGAAATACTAGTCTGAGCTACGAATGAGATGGATTTTTGTGATCATCATTTGTAGTCTAATTATTTTTGTTAAGATTGGGTTATTAAGACATAGTTATAACATTATCAGCAGAAAAGCTTGTTGTGCTATAATTAAATCATCTAAACAATCATTTTTGCGGTCTTAATATCCTGGATTTGTCAATTTATTGTAGTAGATAAGATTTCTCTTTAAATACTATTTATTATCAATAGTTTGCTTTTCTGTGAATGCTAGAAAATTTAGAATTCTGCATTAACATTTAATAACAATATATGCTATTCTAATACTGATGCATTATATTTATCTACACAACATGCAACAAGAGAGAATTATTGTATAAATTAGAATATTTGCAGTCTATGGCAACTATCTGTAGCAACTTTTTTTCTGTCTTCAGAAAAATATAGATGACTTTGGAAATGGGTTAGTTCTACTTTCAATCTAGGAAGAACTACTTATGGAAGTTTTGCTTGCAGGATACTGGTGTTTTCAAATATAATGTATTATTATTTTAGTTTAGTTTCTTTTACTACATACTTAGAAATTGTTCAAGTGAACAGGCTATTAAAACTAATGGTGTAGCTACATGGTATAGATAGGCATTGCAGACATCCTTCTCTTCCCAAGCCATGAATTTTATTACTGGGATAAGGAGATGAAAATGGAGTCGCTGGGAAAATGGATTCTTTGCTAATAGTTATTTTTCTTCCTTTAAAAAGATTCTTCAAAGGGCGAGAATATGGAAGTATTTCAGGAGATATTCTTGAGGTATCTAAAATACATATTCTTCCTATCAAAATCAATACATAAGTTGATGTAAGTAAGATAAAGTCAGGGCAACTGATTTTGCATGTGGGTGTACACACAGACACATATCCACGTATTCTCCATATGTTCTCGGTTACTGAACTATTAGACTCAACTGAATGATCACTTGACTGTGTTTAACCTGATAAACAGACTCTTAGCAAGAACAGTATTTCTACTTCTCTGCATGCATCAGCCACTCTCTTTCCCCATCCTAATCTGCCAAATTGTTCTCTAAATATCTGTTCCACTTGCAGACACTAGTTGAAGTTGTTGTAAATGATTTTAATGAGTATTCTCTCAGCCTGCTTTCATATAAATTCAATTTTCATAGGAAGGTCTCCATGGGATGAAGCAAAAGGACTTAGTGGAATAACTCTATATGACTCTATAAAGTAAAGAGAGAATGTTGTGAGTTTAACAGAGTGCCCCTTCCTTTACTAAATGTGAGTGATGTTTCAGTATAGGAGGCCAGAGTGAAAAGTCCTGAAGTTTGTTTGTTTGGGCAGCCAACAATTGGTCACACTGCACATTTCATGGTACAAAGGAGCCTCATGGTAGTATAAATGAGGGACAGGAAAAGACACTTAACTGTGCTCAGGGCTTTAAAATGAGCCAGAGCAAGAATTCTAGAAGTTGACAATATCAGGAAGCTCAGGCACGTAGGGGACTCCAGAAATCCCTTCTCTGCCCCTACAACTCTGGACTTTCAGAAATATACACCCCATTCTCCTGTATTAAGACACAATTCATGTTCACAACAACATCAAAAATCAATTTTTAAATAGTAAACCTAAGGTAGACGGAAAGACATTACAGCCTCAGCATGCCTGAGATCTGAGGAGCAAAGCAGAAAGATGTGAAGGTGAAGAGAAAGGGACGCTGTGCTAACCAATCATTTAAAATTTTTACTCCAGAGAAATGGCAATATTTCACAGATTGTTTCTCATCACCAATCTCACAAGTGTAAGTATGTTTTGAAATTTTTCCTCTCAATTCTTTTCCTTGACAGTGAAGTCCAGAGTAGGTTTGTTTAGATCTAGCTCTTTCTCAGCTTCAATACTCCATAATCACCTTGGCTTTTTGGATTATGACTGGATGGCATGTACTATTATTTTAATATTAAAGATTTAGTAAATAATTTTAAATATTATTCTTAAATAACTACGGGCTTTATTCGTTTACTGTACATATTTCTAAAACATTCATAAGAAAGTAAGGATTTTAATTCAAATGGTCCCTAAAGTAGAAAATGCACTCACAGATTATGCATATGTCTTTTAAGAAACAGAAACGTGCCATTTGTTATTAAATTGAGTAGACTTTGTATCCTTTAGAATTTTGGCAGGGTTTTCTTAGAGGATCTATCAACCATATCTTAATTTTCTTCTTTTTGAGGTTTTCAAAATTAACATTGGCATTGATCCACTAATTCATTGTTTTCTATTTTTGGATGAAATTGCACAGATTACCTCCATCTTAATTTTCAACATAAACTTTTAGCAGAATCTTTCATGTTTCATTGCCATGTAAGCAGATGTGATTTTTATTCTTTTTCCTTTTCATCGAACAGTTACTTCATTTGAAATTTTTCACTTGATTTAATTTAACTTGATTTGGTGGTAGATACATCTGTTGCTACCTGTGTTTGGTTATGATTTTAATGGGTTGCCTACAAGCTGTAACCACAATAGTGGTACATTTTCCTGCTGTTCCTTTATTCTTTGTTTCATGTATATCTATTTTCAAGAAACTGCATTGGTATATTATCATAGATTTTCTTTTTGTCTCTCAGATTTTATATTATTATTTTTATTTATGTCTTTGGAAACATTTCATGATTGTTACATAGAACATCATAGCACTTTTAGAAATTTTTCATGGTTTTCCAAATGCACATTGA
Source organism: Hylobates moloch (assembly GCF_009828535.3). Taxonomy (NCBI): domain Eukaryota; kingdom Metazoa; phylum Chordata; class Mammalia; order Primates; family Hylobatidae; genus Hylobates; species Hylobates moloch. Next base: position 152,780,662 of record NW_026652279.1, read on the forward strand.
TATAGATTATTTAGTAGTTATTACAAAATGATCTTTGGAGCAATAAATGCTGTTATATAAGAACAATTCCCAAATGTAATTTGGAAGTTATAAGCTAGCCTTCGATGGCCTAGAATTAATGTACCTTTATAATTGGGTGCACAATTTTCAGGGCCCAGTAAGAAGTGAAAATGTAGATCCCTTTGTTCAAAAATTACAGAGAATTTCAAGATGACCATAATAGGTCATGCACGAGGCCTTTCTAAATGGGTAGAACGACCACGAAGCCATGGGCATTGTTTTGTTTTGTTTAATCTTACTGTTTGGTTGTAAAGCAGCTCTTTAAATCAAGAGAAAAAAGAACACCAAAGAACATCTCTATCAGAATGTTTTAAAAATTATAGAAGATTAGATCCATAAAAATGAAAGGAATAAAGAAAAAGCACATATCCAACCTCAAATATAAAGCATGGAATTCTTATATGAACTCCATTATAGTGCTTGATATTTCAGCTATATTTTCATTTTTGAACAACTCTAGATATATCTATTTTATTTTAGTCTAAAATTTAATTTTTATGCATTCTAAGTACTGTCCCAAATTCTACCTTAGATAAACAATTCAGAGATAACTGTTCTATTAGGTGGAACGATATGAAATTGTCAGTATTCAGCCTTTTTTGTCCTACAAAAAAATGACGGTTTTATGTTTCCACCTAACACATGGCAGCCCAATAAATATGTGAAGGTCAGGACCATACAGCTACCACTCTAAACAATACTAAATGCAAACACATACCCTTTCCAAAACCCCAGCAGGTCTTCTTTTCCCCAAACTAATCATTCTTTGACTCTTCACCCATTATTCATGTGAGAAATTTTCCAGGCACTTCAACACGTCAGCTGAGTGACTGTAACAATTAGATTTATTAATTCTCCTCTCACAATTTTACATTCTTTATTGAAAAGCGTGATCTAAGTGTTGACTAAGAGTCTACATAGTGAAACATGTTTACTAGTTCCCGTGACCTAAAACAGTATAAACCATGATTCAGAAATTTCTTTTCTTAAAAACTTCTAAACAGTATGTCTGCTAGCATAAACTGGTGCAATTTCTATGTGAAACCTAAAGAATTTCAATGACACATTTTCATCCTTACTGCCGTCAAATAATCCCTTTAATTGTGCCCCATCTTCCTTACTGCTTCATATGATTTTCTATCCTATTATTTTCCATCATTCTTTCTGTTAAAACTATAATAGTTTCTTTGGAGAAATTACAGATTTTTTCACTTCTGAGACATTCCTACATTGAGCTCTCATAAACCTCTCTGACATGGTGGGCGATAGACTCAATAATATTTGTGTATGCGTTCAGTTGTGAATTACGTAAGGCTCATGTATAACATCAAAAAACAACTCGGAAAAACAATTCTATTGAAGATAGTATGATCTAAATGTATAATTTTAGGATGGTTTCAGCTGAGACAAAAATAGCATTGATGCAGTGTGGAGCAATGAATTTCTAAAATTTTTATCTGCTTAACATTTTTCATCAGCACAATTTACACAGAAGCCCAACATCCTTGTTCACATGGAATTTCTGTGCCTACTTGAGCCCTGTAGAAATCTCACTGTGTTGGTAAACAGCAACAGCAATAAGCAGATTCTAAGCTTGAATTCTCAGTGGCTCAACCAAACCTAAGTTTGTTGGTTGCTCACGTAAAGTCGAATGTCAGTCAGAATAAACTCCTCTATCCTTAACCTGTGACACGCATTGCACACAACCTTCAAAGTACTGGAAGCGGAAAAAGGGAGAACTTGGGAATGAGGCAGGGGCTTTTTATTGCTTCAGCCCCAAATTCATGAATGAGGTGATTCGTGGCACTTCACCTCAGAGTCTCTTAGATCTTTCCGCGTGATCCCACATGACTGGAAGTCTCTGAAATATCTGGGAGTGCGTGAATGCTTGCTGAGCATTCATTACATCTCTGTTTACAGACTCCGTTTTGCTTTCTAAGATGCTCCCTGACTCTTCTCAGAAGCTTTACATAACATGCTATAAAACACTGATCTAATCAAAATATCACCCTATACCCTATAAATATGTACAATGATGTGTCAATTAAAAATTAAAGCAAAAATGTCCACTGATCTAAAGGGATGATTTCCTCATGCTTCAGATAATTCTTTATGGAATATTAGTCTCCAATACCAAACTTTTCTTAAGAATTTGGCTGCAAAGAATCCAATATTGTATTTTCAGAAAGAGACTGGAGTGCCAAAATATTGTGCATCAACAAAAGAATGTGTCCCTTTTTGACATTTGGGTCTCTCCATGACTTCTGACAGGCTCACAGGACACATGGGCATGTCCAAAATTTCATTTCTAAATGATTTCTGGATCTGCCCTAACCAGGGCATGAGTCTAGAAAATTTATGACCTCCAGAGTGCAGACAGTGCTTTTTTCGTATTTCAGTCCTTCACATTTAGCTCTGAATTTAGTACTTGCTGGATTTTAAATTAAGTTTCTTTGACATGAAATGAAATCTTCAGCTGCCTGTTAGTTCCAAAGCAGGCCCTCAAGCTCAACACATACAAAATTAGTCTTTTCCTCAGAATCTTGTTCTTCCTTCAGAGTTTCCAATTTTCATTACAGATACCACCTGTCAGACAGTCATTTGGGCTTAACATTTTAAAGTCTGTTCTGGGTCTTCCATATTCATTATTCTCTATAGTCAATCACATTCCAAGGATTGTTGCCTCCAATGCATGCCTTTTTCTCAATTTTATTTTCTCCCGTCAGAGTCATGCACAGATTAGCTCTCAAATGAGCTATTGTAATGGCCTCCTAGCATCTAAACTCTCCTTTTTCCAATTGATGGTTCTGCCAGAGTTGTCTTCTTAAAGCAGAGGTTAGACCGCATTTCTCTAAGTATATTCCAACGACACCAAAATAGTAATTCTTAATAAGTATTACAAGTAGGGAAATACAGATGGGAGAGTTTGCTTAGTAAATAAGTTCATAAAATCTAGGTTAAACGAATTTAAATGGGGTTTGCTTTTTGCTGTTGCTTTGTTAATATGCATTTGAAATTTTTAAAGTGGCATTCCATATCCATAATTTCTCTTATCGGACAAAGGAATCTAGTTTGTTTAGAAGCATTTTTTTCAGAACGGCTATAGGTCAAACTTGCAGAAATTCCTCATTATCAACAGTCAAATCCAGATGGATTTTCTTTGGCTCTCACAACAGGCTTAGAGGAATTTCTAGTCTGTTCTCCTGACATTTCATTATGTGCTTCTTTTGCTCAGGCCTGTTTAACCTACTCAACATATGTATCTTCTACTCCATGTCTTTATTCTTACTGTTGGTTTAACATGAAATCCTTGCAACCCAATTCATAGTTTTTGTTCCTTGGAAAAACCCAAATCATGTATCATGAATACATATTTTTTCTCTATTGAGATTTTCCTGTTTTTGTGTATCGTAGCCAGAAGTAATCACTGCATAGAGTATTTCTGTAGAAAGATAGAAGAGTTCTATTTTAACACAATATTTACTATACACCCAGCAGAGGTCTGGGTATTTATACATGCTATTTTATGTGTTCATCTCATCCATGCAATGAAGAAATATTAATAAACCCATTATATATGCTAAAAGGTACCGAAACATATATGCCACATGTCCAAGTTTTCTCAGGTATTAGCTAGGGAAGCTGTGTTGTAACAATCTTCAAAACCTTCCTTTCATTGTTTGCACACTATCCCACATCATTTTGTTTTCATTTCATTTGTAATATCTAATGTATTCTACTGTGTATCATAGTGATTTGTAGTTAGAGGTCATTCCCATTGGAAGGTAAGTTCTCTGAAGGCAGACACTGTGTATCATTAGATGTATAACTACCATGATAATTTGCATGTCTTGCCGAATACACGTTAATTTAAACTTGATCAATTGTGTTATATTAGCTGCCCTGGTAGTGTTTTATTTGCTTGTATGTGATGCATCATAGTTTGTCTTCATTAAATATCTCTGGAAACAAGACCATATTGTGTCACTTGTAGTAGATATGTCCTCCCAAATACCTGAGCTATGCTTCCCTGGGACCCTCTTTTTGACACTGCTGCTTTAAGATAAGTTTTAGGATTTAAAAGTTATTAAAGAATTTATTTTTAAAAGTGACAAAAGCCACTTTTATGAAGTGGCTATAAAACTTCATAGCGTATGTCAGTATACAAAAGAATAAAAATTTCTAGGTCTGTACCAAAATGGGAAAAATCAGAAGTTAAAAGAGAGGTTGGCAATGATTTAGAGGCAGAACTTTTAAAAATAATTAATTGAAAGCATTTTTACATGTGCCTTGCTTAGGTATCAGAAGTGAAGTATTATAAAACATGAGTTAAGTATCAAGAAAACTTCACAAACACTTTTTCGGGGGTAGGTTCAGTCATGACCCTGGACAGTTACACATTGTAGATTGCTCTCTAAATTATTGAGAGTAATATTTGCTTTTAAATATGTATTGTAACATAATTGCTTTCTGTGACTGATGTTAGCTGTCTGACAGTCACTGAAAATAGGAATGCTTCATTTTTATCTTAAAAAACTGGGTGTCTTCCAAGAGCAAACTTGGGATTTAAGTTTTGTTTCAAAACAGAATAGATAGCAGCTGAAGAATTTACACTGACTCCTGGATAAGCACTGCCCTTTTTTTGGCTCATAAACATGAACAGCGTCCCAGAAATGACTTAGATTATTGAATGATGTGTTTGATACTGTTCCTTTACTAGGAATAATAAAGATAGATGGTTGAGAGTTCCCATATTCCTTGCAGAGGCAAAGGGACCCCAGATTATATCACTTCCTTCAAGTTTCAAGGGTCACACTTCACTTCAAGCTAACAGAGCAGTGTTCACAAACTTACCAACAGTGACCACAAGACATTCAGTCTTCTCTCAGTTTCTTATCTCCAGATCTTTTATGGAAAATAATAGATAGGCATAATAGATAAGTGACTTGCTGTTTATCCAAAATAAAAATTTATACAGGGTTTTAAGCTGAGGGGTATGTGAGCTAGATTTGCATTTGGAAAAAATAATTGCTCTGACTGCAGTAGGCATTGTAGATTAAATGGGAGCTAAATAGATATGGGAAGATGACTTACTGAATCATGGCAGCAGGTCGTAACAGTACTGTGGATTAGGATAGTGAAAAAGAAAGGCAAGATAGGTGAATATGAAAGCCATGGATATCCTCTTATGGATAAGAATAATCCTATCTGAATTGCTAATTATTTGGCTCTGAGGAGAGTGGGACATATGGTATTATGGTCTAAATGTTTGTGTCTTCCAAAATTCATAGGCTAAAATCCTAACCCCCAAAGCAATGTTATTAAGAAGTGGGACATTTGGGAGATGATTAAACCGTGACTGTAGAGCCCTCATAATTGGAATTAGTGCTCTATAAAAGAGACACCAGAGAGCTACTAGTTCCTTCCACTATGTGAGGACACAGCAGTAAAGCATTGTATATGAAGCAGAAGGGTGGCCTTTTCCAAACATCAAATCTGCTGGTAACTTGAGCTTGGACTGTCAGCCTCTAGAATTGTAAAGAAATGATTTTTTTTTGTGGTTTATCAGGCACCTGGATTTTGTGGATTTTGTTATAGGATCCTGAACAGACTAGGACACATTGTATCAGGAACAGCCTCTAGGTTTTTGGCTTATGTTTGATTGATGGGTGGTATAATTTCCCAAAATAGAAGTCACTGGAACAGAGCTAATGCATGGGAGGAGCATTCATTTACTTTTTTTTTGTTTTTGTTTTTGTTTTTGTTTGAGACGGAGTCTCGCTCTGTCACCCAGGCTGGAGTGCAGTGGCGCAATCTCGGCTCACTGCAAGCTCTGCCTCCCGGGTTCACGCCATTCTCCTGCCTCAGCCTCTCCTAGTAGCTGGGACTACAGGCGCCCGCCACCACGCCCGGCTAATTTTTTGTATTTTTTTAGTAGAGACGGGGTTTCACCGTGGTCTCGATCTCCTGACCTCATGATCCGCCCGCCTTGGCCTCCCAAAGTGCTGGGATTACAAGCGTGAGCCACCGCGCCCAGCCCATTCATTTACTTTTAGATGTTAAATTTGAAATGTTTTCGAGAGTTAATGTCAAGTGCAAAATTGACTTTGCTAGTTTTGACCTTAAAGGATAAGTTAGACCTATAAACTGTATGACAAATCACCAGAGGAAATAGATCTCATAGATACAGATGAAATTGCCTAGGGAAATACTATAAAGTGACAAGGGAATTGGGTCTATGAATAAGCCTGGAGGAAGAAACCCAACATGTAATGTACCCAGGTAGGGAAGTATGAGTTCCTTACAAATATTACTCACTTAATTTTGAAAAAGCTTCCTCCCTATTTCCCACTCCTATCTTCACTCTGTATACCAACAGATTTTAATTACCAAGGTATAGATGTTTGCAACATAACAGTGATTATATTAACTAGGATAAGTAAACTGTTGTAAAAGATGATACTCAAGTCTCTCTGTCTTGCCATGATAAGTTTATGTCTCACCAAACCAACCAGTAAAGCTAGATCACAAGGTTTGCACTGAAGAGTCCCTCAAGGATGCAGGCTTCTTCCATCATGTGGATCTTGCCTTCTTTGCCTTAATGGAGTCCTCTTCATTCAGGTGGTGGGTAAGGAATGGGCAAGCTGAATCACACATCAGGTTTTAGTAGGATTTGCTTGGGGATAACCTATATCGTTTCTGCCTATTTTCCACTGACAAAAGCTCAACAACATGGCCATCTGAGTGCAAGAGAGGCTGGGGAAAGTAACAAATTAATTTCGATGACCACAAAGCATCATTTTTGCCACAGAAATCTAGCGAGAGTTAAAGAAACTTGTAATGAAAGTATACATATTTGGTTTTTTATAATTTTTCTTTCTTAAAGCATACAGTCTTGTTATTATTCAGTCTACCACGTAAGGGGATGTATCCAACATGTTCCATTGTTTAGAGAGAATAGGAAACAAATAGTCATCTCATTATTCTAGGATTTTCTTTGTTCCAGGATCTCAAATAGATGTCTCTTCTGAAATTGGCTCAGGTTTCTAAGAAAATAGATAGAAGGGAGGCTGGGCGCGGTGGCTCGCGCTTGTAATCCCAGCACTTTGGGAGGCCGAGGCGGGCGGATCACGAGGTCAGGAGATCGAGACCACGGTGAAACCCCGTCTCTACTAAAAATACAAAAAATTAGCCGGGCGTGGTTGTGGGCGCCTGTAGTCCCAGCTACTCGGAGAGGCTGAGGCAGGAGAATGGCGTGAAACCGGGAGGTGGAGCTTGCAGTGAGCCGAGATCGCGCCACTGCACTCCAGCCTGGGCGACATAGCGAGACTCTGTCTCAAAAAAAAAAAAAAGAAAAAAAAAGAAAATAGATAGAAGGGAACAAATTTAAGTATGGGAGTTAATTTGTTTGAGAGTCTACATGCTCTCCTGATGGGGCCTTGGGAGCCATCTACTAAGCAGCTGGAGATGAATTCCACTGCAGCTTTGACATTTTCCAAGCCAGTCATCCATTCTTCCCTGCTTACCACTGGGGCTCTCAAAATTACGCATATCTAAGTACTACATGTGAGCTGTTGCTCTGCTGCTGACGGCTTATCTCATATGCACAGTGGTGGAGAGCTGCACCACAGGGTCTTCCATTAAACAGATCTGAATGCATTCTGGCTTATTTGTTGTTCAAGATTTTACCCAGATATACCCACAACAGGCAAACACAGTACATCTTATCTTCCCTAATTTAAATGACAAATATTTGATTTCTCTATGCCTTCTCAAACAAAGAAGGCAGTTTGGTCAACTATCATGTGACAACCACTCATGTGAACGTGCCCCATTAGCTTGGGAGTTCCTCTTTCTCCTGAGTTATTTTCATTCAAATATCTTAACTTTGATGAACATAAACACATTATGTTTGATGAGAGAGAAAAAGGATGGCAACTATTTCTTTGAAAACGTTAAAAATATATTGGACAATATAGGTCTCTTTTTATGTGATGTTTCTTATTAGATTTAGCTGAGCTTTTACAGAAGAGTGAGTTGGAGGTGGGAAATTGGGCCAGCAAGTTACCATCTGTGGCACAATGTTGAAATCCTCACAGGTAAATGCCTTAATATTGATCTTTTATATGGGTTTGAAGAACTGTCATGAAGATCTATTGACTTATATGGCTACAGCTGAAGCTTGCAGATACTGTTTTCCAGATTGTATTTTTCCACACTAGGTTTTTACAAAAATATAGTTGGGCTTGTTTTGAAAGATACATTAGGAGAGAGAAAATGTATTTCAAAGATTGGATAGACAGAAACACCAGGTTCAATTTATGACTTCATTCTGAATTGTATATAGGTTTATTTAGACTGGATAAGACAAGCAAATATAAGTGGAAGCTAGAAAGATAAACCTTAGGGTGTAAAATAGCAATGGCTCAAATATCTAAGACATTTTGTTATCTAGAGGGGCGCAGAAGTCTAAGTACCCTTCATTTTCCTGTATGAGAAGTGAGAAAATACCTGTATGAACCCAAAACCTGACCCCCTTATATTGGTAACACATCTGATATGTAAATATGTTGATATTCTCCTATATGTATTTGAATAATATTTTATGAACTGAGAATTCATGAGACCATTTTCAAGTACAATGGGAAACTTTAGAGATTTCTGGAGCAAGTTCAGCTGAGATTTGTGGCAGCCTAGAGCTCAGAGATCTATACTAAGTGTGTTAGTCTGTTTTCATTGCTATAAAGGAATATCTGAGACTGGGTAATTTATACAGAAAAGAGGTTTATGGTCTCATGGTTCTGCAAGCTGTACAGGAAGCATATTGCCATCTGCTCCACTGCTGGTGAAGCCTCAGGGAGATTTTACTCATGGTGGAAGGTGACGAAGGAGCAGGCATGTCACATGGCAAGAGACAGAGCAAGAGAGAAAGAGGGGAAGTGCAACACTCCTTTAAACAATCAGAACTTGTATGAACACAGAGTGAGAACTCACTCATTACCACAAGGTAGGCACCATGCTATTCATGAAGGATCCACCCTCATGATCCAAACACTTCACACCCGGCCCCAACTCCAGCATTGGGGATTACATTTCAACATGAGATTTGGAGGGGAAAGACATCCAAACCATATCACTAAGATTGATTCCTTTGAACTAAGAGTTCTAGTGATGCTCTACCAGTTTACAGAATAGATGTTAAGGCCGCTGCCTACTGGCCAGTGTTTAAAGAGCATCCTGTACCCAGAAGATTCAGGGATGGAAAGTAAAAATGTAAGCATTTAATTTCTTCCTATAAGAAAGGTACTTAATTCTTCCATGGTATATTTTATATGTCCTTATGAAGCTTGCCTCCTATTTACATCACTGTTTGCTATTAAAAAATTGACAAATGTAGATATGTTAAAGGGTTTATATAAAAATTAAATACATATTGGTATACATTGGCCAAAAGACAGATGATTTAAAATTATGTGAAATATCCTTGAATGATAGTTTTAGTTTTCTGTTTTCTTAGTGATAATGAAAAAGAAGATCTTTATACTGAGTTTTCAATTTTTATAAATATGCAAAAATGTAGTGCCTGTGGCAATTGAACCCTTTGTGATTTTTAAATGACTACTGTCATTACTTAGATACTGTAACATTTTAGGAGTTAAGTAAAAATATTACTACTAGAAAAACCCCTGTTTTTTGTTCTTGCCTTTCTCGTAGTGCTGATCAATATATATTTATATAATTATTAAGTGAATGATAGAAAAAAATTACAAATAGAAATTTTAGGAATGCTATCATGTAAAAAAGTTATCCATCTTCCTCTTTTATACGAGTTAACTTGCTATGGGATTTTATCTACATATGATTAGCTACTTATCTGATGGCAAATTAAGAAATCATAGCATTTATGAACTAAAGGCTGCTAAAAACAAATTAATTTTAATTCTTTACATATGAACAAGCAAGATTCAGAGTAGTTTTACTTACTCTGAGAGTATTGGTTAATATATGACATAGCCAAGGAGGCTAGAACTCTAATCTCTAGGTTGAATTCTCTTTCTACCATACACAGCATCAGCAAGGGTGAATCTTGTTGGGTGTGACAGAGACCACTGTAAGCATCTCAGAAGTATTAACACTTTGAATTCTCTAAGCAGCTCTTGACTTACATGTATAGAGTTTTCCCAAGCATAGAGTTCATGTAACTTATTTTAACATGGATTTAAGTAGTTAAGTGATCTCATCAGATTTACACCTTAGGAAACTTGTTCCAAGGTGTTAAAGGATTTATTGGTTTGAGGGTAAGTGAAGTTGGAGAAGAAAGCCTCTTTAGATGACTTCAGAAGATTAGACCACATATGAGAGGATGAAGTCATCAACCAAGACTACCACGAGGGCTGAAGAAGGGGTTGATGGAGATGGAACTGACGTACTGAATTAATGATTTATAGGACACATGAGACAAGGAAGCCAGCAATGCTCTACCCCTGTAATCATATAGTCCAAACTTTTCTATCCTCCTTACAACTCTTTTACCCCATTGGTTCCGACACATCTCTTTTGGGCCCTGTTTAGACCTCCCATCTTTTAATGCTTACATGGCCTTACACATTGGGTCTATCCAACCTAGATTCCACTCTCCATCACTTAACAGTTCTTGATAATATTCTCAACTCCCCTATTCTATTTTGTTTTAACTGGAAAAACCTTCATGGATCAACCCAGTTGTCTCCCTTCTTTCTTAACCCTGTGCTGCTGGAAAATCCTAGGGAAAATCTCTAGTAGCCCATAGTGTCTATTGTTTCCATCTTTATGTCTGTGAGTACCAATGTTTAGCTCCCACTTACAAGTGAGAACATGTGGTATTTGGTTTTCTGTTCCTGCATTAATTTGCTTAGGATTATGGCCTCAAGCTACACCTATGTTGCTGCAAAGGACATGATTTCATCCTTTTTTATGGCTGCATAGTATTCTACGTTATATATGTACTACATTTTCTTTATACAATCCATTGTTAATGGGCATCTAGGTTGATTTTATGTCTTTGCTATTGTGAATAGTGCTGCAATGAATGTATAAGTTCATGTGTCCTTTTAGTAGAATAATTAATTTTCTTTTGGTTGTATACCTAGTAATGGGATTGCTGAGTTGAATGATAGCTCCATTTTTAGTTCTTGAGAAAACTCCAAACTGCTTTCTACAGTGACTGAACTAATTTAGATTCCCACTAGCAGTGTATAAGCATTCCCTTTTCTCCACAACTTTGCCAGCATCTGTTGTTATTTGACTTTTTGGTAATAGCCACTCTGACTGGAATGAAATGGTATCTTGCTGTGGTTTTGATTTGCATTTCTCTGATGATTAGTGATAATGAGCATTTTTTCGTGTGTTTATTGGCCTTTTGTATGTCTTCATTTGAGAAGTGTCTGTTCATGTCCTTAGCCCATTTTTTAATGGGGCTATTTGTTTTTTGCTTGTTTATTTAAGTACTTTATAGATTCTGGATATTAGACTTTTGTTGGATGCATAGTATGTGAATATTTCTCCCATTCTCTAGGTTGTCTGTTTACTCTGTTGATAGCTTCGTTTGCTGTTCAAAAGCTCTTTTGTTTAATTAGGTCCCACTTATTCATTTTTGTTTTTGTTGTAATTGCTTTTGGGAACTTAGCCAAAAGCAGTTCTTTGCCAAGGCCAGTGTTAAGAAGGGTATCATGTACATTTTCTTTTATGATTTTTATGGCTTGTTTTTGTCAGTGTTATCAAAGATCAGATGGTTATAGGCATGTGGCTTTATTTCACTGCTCTCTATTTTGTTCTATTGGTCTATGTGTCTGCTTCTGTACTACTACCATGCTGTTTTGGTTACTGTAGCCTTATAGCATAGTTTGAAGTCAGGCAGTGTGGTGCGTCCGGCTTTGTTCTTTTTGCGTAGGATTGCTTTGGCTATACAGGCTCTGGGCTTTTTTTTTTTTTTTTTTTTTTTTTGACATGATTAAATATTCGATCCAGTCTTTCAGTTATTTATTTCCCTTCAGGTATTACCCTGTCTCTATCTCCCCCTTCCTAGCCAAGCTGTTGAATCATCATGCTTATTAAATGTTCCTGGGGATTAGTTCCTAGGAACTCTCTCTTCAAAGTCTGTTTCACTTTTCTGGGCAACATTCTCCTCCATGTGGCCTCTTGGGTGGACTGAGAATCTTACATCTCTAGATCCCTCAAAATCATGGGTACAACCACAGTTGAATGATCACATTGGTTCAGATTTCAATTTGTGGAGAGGGATCATGTTTTAGCCAGGTTTATCTCTACCATCTACTACCTAGCTCAAAGTGGGCACTTCACGTATGTTTCCTGAATCACTTCTGCAAAGTAAATAAATAAATTTCTGTGGTAAAGTGAAATAGTAGTATTTATTTGTAATTTGATTGGTAATAAATGTGATTTGCATACATGTTTCCTAGAACATCTCTTTGGTAAAGCAAGACAAAGTTATATTTCCTTCCCTCATGCTTTCTTTTGCAACATACTCCACAATAGAAATTGTGTATATTCAAGTTGTACTTCTTGATGGTGTGATATATGTGTATATCGTGAAATGATCACCACACTCAAGTGAATTAATGTATCCATCACCTCAAGTGAATTAATGTATCCATCACCTCTATAATTAATTTTTTTGGTGATAAGAACATTTAAGATCTAACTTCCTAACAAATTTCAAGTATACAATACCGTACTGTTAACTGTAGCCACTGTGCTGTCCAATAGATCTCTACAAAGTTATATTGTTGGTCTTATTTGTGTAAGCTTCAATTTACCCTTTTCTTTAAGGATCCCATATTTACCTGACTAAAAAAGCTACCATTTTTACTCAGAATTATATGAGTAAAAATCTGCCCTCTACTTTTAATTCCATAATAGACTTAATTCATATATAGCTTTACTTACTACATTTCTTGTTATAGTCATTTTATGATTCAAGCTGGTTCATACAGTCCATCAGGTCTCTAACAATGGAACAATGACACAACAAATGGAAATCTATACTATGAACAGGTCTTATATCAAACTTTTCTGATTAATTCTCCCTTTAGTCTCAACTTCTAACTCATCCTGACTGAATCAATCAAAAAGCTATTACTTTCATACTTGGAAGTGTTGCTTTCAAAATCAATAAAAACTCAGCTCATTTTTAATATGCAATATATTACAAAAATGAAAATTTCCATTTACTTGAGGTGGAAATTTATGAAAAAAGTAGAGTAGTTGGAAAACTCTTGTGAAAAAAATATAGATATACTGCTTTTATGACACTGAAAATTTTCATCATTATTAATATTTTGTATGTGTGTGTGTGTTAGATGTATAATTTAAAAGAAGACAATAAGTTGGTGCCTTTTGTCAAATTGTTGCTCAAGTCATGCATCTGAAACATAGGCCCTGAGTGAATCAGCATATTTGATAATCTTTTAACTACAATAGATAATTATACATGAAAAATACATTAACCATCCAAATACATATTTAAGAAAATTATATTTAAGCTCTTCATGGAGACATTAAAAACACCATGCTGCATAAATGATAAAAAAAATTCTATTGTTCATTAGTAAGGAATAAATAGCTCTGTTTTCTATTTGAGAATTATTAATTGGATTGTCCATCTGTATGCAGGAACATCTGTTTTCTGACATGCTTTAATCACCATTTGTTTTGTACTTGTACCATAATTACACTTGTTGTAATATTGAACTCAAGACAATGATTAAAATCAACTTATGAATAAGATTCTGCTATGCTTTTTCATTTCATTAGAAAATGTGTAATTCTGGTATGACATTTATAAATATATATAAAACAAAGTATTTGATTAACAAAATGCCTCAACAGATTATGTCAGTAAAATGAGTGTTAGATCATGTAGTGTATGTTATTATTTTGGCAATTTTAAGAAAAGTTTATTGCTTCACTGAAGCTTTTTTTTAACTGACCGTCTATGATTTTTCTGTATTCTTTATTTCAGTGTGATCACATGGTTATGGAAGAGACGTTTTTAGATCATCAGAAGTTGATAGTTTTCAGTGTAGTGTATGTGCTTAGTATAAGATGGAATTGAGTTTGGTGTATGAGTGATTGATGAATTTTTACTGAATGATGGATAACGGCTGTTCTTTTAATGACATTTCATCAATCAACTGTTTTTGATAAGGTTGATCACAAAATGTTGCTGACTCAATTTTTATGGATTAACTGAGGTGAAAGTGATACCTGGTAGAAGTTTCACTAATACAAGTTTTCCTGTCTTAGGAGTAGGATGGATTATATTATTTGTCAAAATACCTTTCCATGTAAGTCTTAACTGTCAGCTTTCGTGTCCTGTGAACCGTATCTTTTCTGTATTTGCTGAAATAGAGATGTAACATTGTTAAATCATGGAAAATGAATGCCTCTAAATCTGCATTCCTTCCTACAAATTACAAGTTTGAAATGACTTTTTTTTTTTAAGAAAAAAAAAGATAGATTTCTGGTATTCTATGGCAGAATAAGCTCCTGCAGCCTATCTTTCATGTTGATTACAACTCAAAATATGAAAACGACCTAATGGTTCCCCACAACGAGTGGCAATTAAATTCAGGTCTATGCTATTTTTACTTTCTCAACTTCTCCTGAACTATTTGATTTTGATTTTTGTGGCAGGATATTTCATTTTCTCCTTTCTTTCTTTCTTTCTTTCTTTCTTTCTTTCTTTCTTTCTTTCTTCTTTCTTTCTTTCTTTCTTTCTTTCTTTCTTTCTTTCTTTCTTTCTTTCTTTCTCTCTCTCTCTCTCTCTTTCTTTCTTTCTTTTTTTGAGACTGAGTCTGGCTCTGTCGCCCAGGCTGGAGTGCAGTGGTGCGAACTCAGCTCACTGCAAACTCCACCTCCTGGGTTCACGCCAATCTCCCGCCTCAGCCTCCTGAGTAGCTGGGACTACAGGCACCCGCCACCATGCCCAGCTAATTATTTTGTATTTTTAGTAGAGACGTGGTTTCACCGTGTTAGCCAGGATGGTCTCGATCTCCTGGCCTTGCGATCTGCCCGTTTCAGCCTCCCAAAGTTCTGGGATTACAGGCGTGAGCCACCGCACCGGGCCTGTGGCACAATATTTCTTAATATTTGCCTTTGTGCCATTTAATGTGTTCATACTATTATGGGCAAATTTTGAGATTTAAAATTAACCCATTACTCTCAGCTATTCTAGATGAGGCAATCAGGGAGCTAATTCCTACTTTCCCCTTTCTTTTACTCTCTCCTCCTGGTTGTTACAGTTGAATTATTTGTACATTATGAGAATCATCAGTAAAAAGTCTATTTACATTTTCTATACCATATATCCCTTAAATCTATATATGATGCATTTAATGCTTACCTCTTGCCTTACTGGTAGTATTTCACCTACTCAAAACTTGGTTGACTGAACTTTGTCCTGTGGTAAATCTCTTAATAAGAAGTTTCTGTAAACAGAGTTCCCTGCAATTATGGGTGCTTATAACTGTACACTTTATAGCTGATAGATATGTTGCAAAGATAAGGATAACCATTGGCTTCTCCTTTCTCTTCTTTCTCAATATTTCCCCCCATTTTCTGGTGTTAGCTTTTGCTATGGAAAACTCTGATACAAAAATGATTTTCTTCTTCTGTAAGTTAGTTGACTGTTTTTGCTTAAACCCCCAAATAATAATTTCTTAATCTTTAAAGTCCTAGTCCCACACAGAGATATATCTTGGAGTTGAACATTCTAAAAACATATATAATCATATAATACACAGTAATATAAATATATGTGCTTATGATGATCTATCTTGTCTTAATACAGGCAATAACTTTTTTCTAATTCTATCCCATGTTTTACAGTTTTTGGATTTTAAGACAGGGGAAGGGATTCATTGCATATTCTTTTCTCACTTACACCCTTTACAACACTTACATTATTTGGGGTTCAGTCTCCCTTGTTCTTTTTACAATTTAGTTTTTTTTCTACAATGATTTTGTTTTTAAATCCCATTTCTTTCATGGATTCTGCCAGTTTCTATTGCACTTTCTGGCTATCTCTTCCCCATGCTCTTGTATTTCACTCCATGGTCGCTTTATCTTTTATTACACTCTTAAAATTTATGTTGGAATGTATAAATATTTATTCCTATTTTCATCTGTTTTGTAGCAACAGGTTTCTGGTGATTAAGAGAGTTGATATATTCCTTTTTATCTTTATTCTTATAGTATTTTTACATGAATGCTGAGAAAATTCCTTTAATGTTTCTTATATGTGAAAGTTGAATTTCCTTGACTGATTAATAGCAGGAGTTTCCTCTGGGACGAAGGAAAGGGGTTGTAGAATGTGCCCTAGCCTAGTAGCCCAAGGGCCTTCTCATCATTTGCTACTGTGACAGACTGTTGCCTCATTTTGGGGACATTATGGAGCCACTGCTGTTCTGCTTGGTAGTGCCCAAAATGGTTTGGGACAATTTCCATCTCGATCCTTATGCTCTCCCTGTTTGCCGCCAACCTGCCTTCAAGTGATACAACCCTTGCGTTGCAAAGTGATTCACACACTTTTAGAAGTTATTATTTTGTAGTTATTTTTCGGAGAATTCGCCTCTGAGCCCCAGCGAGCATTTTTTAGAATATTCTTTCTCCACCTCCCTGAAGACTCCTATCTTGTTGGCACTGAACTCTGGTCCAGCATTTCTGACTCTGGTGGGGGGCGGGGGCTTCCACTTCTGGATTCATGTATTTGCTTGTGCGTCTCTAATGATCTAACCCCACCAGGACTCCTACCCTCTGTTTTTTATGCTACTAAAGTCTGATTTCCCAAAAGGTACTCCTTGCTCAGCTTAGTACTGTTCGTGACAGTCTGTTATATAATTTGAAATTTGGGGTCTTTCTTTGTCTCATGGTTTCTCTGAAAATAAAGCTTACTGTTTTGTGGGGATTTTTTTTCCTTCTGTTTTCTGGGAGAAGTACGATGATTCAGAACTAAGTGCTGCCATGGAAATGTAAGAATCTTTGCATGTGTTTAAATTATAAAAAGGCAATATTTAAATTTGCCATTACTCCATATGCTTCTCCATCTACCTCTTTTCAGAAAATTTAGTTTGCTGTTTTAGGTTTTACTCTCTAACATAATTATATATAAAACACAATTTCAAAAAAAATGATAAGAATAATCTAGGTTCTTTTTGAAGGGAAGTAGTGAGGCCCAACATCTACAGAAGCTTTCTTTTTTGGTAATCAATTCTGTATTTTCTGTAATATAAATTTACCTACGTAGGTGCAAATTATCCCTAACACCTCAGATTGCATGTTACGTGACAGCTCCGGTAAGTCTAGTGAATGAACAGCAGATGTCACTGTTGGATGAAATGAACGGGTCTGCTCATCCCACCTTCTCTCATCTGAAAGTGCCTTTCAGGGTCCAAATCCTGGGGTTTATAGATAACGAGAAAAAAAAATTAAAATTAAACTCAATACCTTGAGTCAGTTTCATAGCTTGGCCTGGTACCTTAGGACATAGGATATAAGCCAGCTTTGCAATTAACTAAACTTTTTCATTTGAAATTAAAGCACATTTTTTTTTTCAGAGTGTATTCTGCATAGTGGAAAATGACCTGAGATGTTTGAATTCTGAATTCTTGTGTCTTACTTTGTGCTATTGTTTCCAGTTTTTCAACACATACCTGGAGGTTTAACTCCAGCAGCATTCCATCTGTTCACGCAGTGCTTTTAAGGCACACGTGACATTGGTAACCATTGCACACAGAAGAACCCTTTAGTATTAAAATGTAGAATTGAGCAACGTCAGATTACTTTCAGTGTATTCATCTCCAAAAATTCACCTTCTAATATATTTTACTATACAATGTTACATTTTCAGGTACCCATTTTCAATCCTTATTCATACTGAGGATTCAAATTTGGATACTTGTAATTTTCAGATAGCATTCATTTTATGTAAAAAAAACTAAAGAAAATGACAGCATTTCCTAGGTTTGGAATCTCACTACCTCTATTCTCCTGCTGGCTCCTCCTGCTAACTTTTGAGTAATTTCTCCCTTTCTGGGTCAGGAATTCTTCTGGGTTACAACTTATGTTCAACCAGTATATTGTTATTAATTAATTAAGTTTAATTTTGGTCTCCAGTTTTCGACTTCATAATTTATTCCTACTCAACTATTCTTAATTTTGTTTCGCCACCCCATTGTAGAAGGAACACCAATCAAAGAAGCATGACATTTTAATCTTAATTTCATCAGCCCTTGATTGACAAGCTGATATAATTCTTGCTGCCTAATGTGCTAGTAGAGCAGTTGAGAGCATGACTGAGGAAAAAGTAGCATAGGAGACACATTCAGTCTTTTGAAGCATTAAAGTTAAAATTATTTAGTAGATTTCTGTCACTATTTATTTTGCTTCCAATTCTGCAATTATATTTTCCTAATTGGAAGTTGGGATGGGAAGGAGCAGAGTCTCCCGTCCCCACAACCCCTGCAACAACAACAACTCAGAGCACAGTGCTTGGACCATAATAGGCATGAGTTGTTGAGTTAATGAAAGAATGATTGAGTTGATAGCACTTTGGGAGGCCAAGGCGGGTGGATCATGAGGTCGGGAGACTGAGATCATCCTGACCTTGCTCAAGTCTACATTTTAATACTAAAGGGTTCTTCTGTGTGCAGTGGTTACCAATGTCACGTGACCATCCTGGCTAACACGGTGAAACCCCGTCTCTACTAAAAATACAAAAAATTTGCCAGGTGTGGTGGCGGGCGCCTGTAGTCCCAGCTACTCGGGAGGCTGAGGTGGGGGAATGGCATGAACCCGGGAGGTGGGGCTTGCGGTGAGCTGAGATCGCGCCACTGCATTCCAGCCTGGGCAACAGAGCGAGACTCCGTCTCAAAAATAATAAATAAATAAATAAATATACTTATAATGCTTATTCATGACTTTACTAATTTTAGTCTAATAATGTACAACAAGCAAAAGTGAAATTTGAAAAAGAAATTGATATTGAGAACGAGCATATATGTTCATTCATTCATTCATTAAATTAATATTCATTGAATGTGTACTACTTTCTAGGCACTGTTTTGGGCTGGGGATACATGAATGAATTCTCTCCTGTGGAACCTGCAGTCTAATCTGGGAAAGAATTTGGTGAATGTTTTAGTCATTTTGAACTTTTTTTAAACAGAAAAATCAATCAACTAAGTTATTTGTTAAACATAGGTCACTTTTTAAATGATGTTTAAAAATACCCCATGAGTTCATAAAATATGTGTTGAGGACAAAATAAATGCAATTTTAATAATACAACCATTTATTCAACTTTATAATTTCTCTCTGATGGCTAGATTTTGGCACATGTGATATGTACTTAAATCCATTTTGTAACAAACTGGGTTATATTGGATTTCTAGCATATGTTAAATACAAGGCAAACTGTAATGCTGCAGAGTCAAAGTAAATTACCCATGCAATGGCACAAATGCAATTTTAGTATGCTTTGTTAGTGTACATGTCAGTCATGTTTTTGTTTTTTCTTTTGTGCATTTATTACCATCAAGAGAGACATATGGTATGTCGGTGGTACAGCTTACTAAGGTGTCTGGGAAGGAGATATTAAGAAAGTGCACCAGATGGTACTTAGCTCCATAAGAGCACAAATGATTACCGGGTAGTGGTTACTAGCTTCTCTCCCTGATACTCATACATAACTCATGGCACATATGGAACAACCTTCTAAATACTGATGTTTTATCTTTGAAATGTTCTTTGTGTGTTGCTGCCCATTTGTTTCGTGCTAACTCACTGTCCTATTACGTTCAGTTGTAACCACCCATTTAAGGTAAAAACAAAGGACAGTCATCTCCATGTCTTTTCAGAATTCAAATGAAGAAACAAAAAGAGGCCGATGTCACTTCCGAGTTTAACCTAGGGGTTTTGTTTATGTATGTACGCTCAATCAAACTATGACTATTACAAATGGTTTTACCACTATAATAAAGATAGTTAATTCATAACTCTATAAAAATGAACAGTGAAAGATTAAAAAAGGAAAGCAACAATTCTGAACTATAAAATCTACTTCAAAAACCTACATACAGCAAAAAGAAAATAATATGAGATAAGTTTTATGGTTCAGGAGATACCTTTCTATAGCATCCTAAAAGGATGCTAAAAGTATAGCTTGCTAGAGTATGTGGTAGGAGAAGTTAACAGGGATAAAATCAATAACACTCCCATTATTTGATGGTCTATAGCCAAAGAATAATAGAAAGCAAGTGAAATGCTTAGCATAGCCATTTAATCTACTAAATTAGGTTTGTGAAAATGGGAATGCCAAATGCCTTAAGGCTTACTGCAGGTACAAAAGCAAAAAATCAGAGGTCAACCTAAGGATATTTTTAATATAAAATTAATGTACCTGCATTGTAAGCATTATATTATTTTATATGGTAGAAAGGAAAACAATTCTTGTATTATTCTACTATAAATGTGTATTCTTTGCTCTACTACATTTGCATGTCATTGTCAGCCTTTCACTTTGTCTTTAGCTAACAGGAACCTCTTGGCTTCACCCTTTGGAGAATTTGATATCATGAAAAATGGACTGAACTAGGAGAAGAGCCTTTGTTTAGACCACATGCTGATGTCTAGTGGCATCAGTTAAAAATATATAAATGCTTAATTAAGCTTTGGAGGGAACAGCCTATCTACAGAAAAATTTAAAACTTGATCATGGCAGGTACAGAGTACATTAATTTTGTTGACTTTAGGGTCAACAGATTCTGTAAATTTTCACTATACCTCTCTTATGATTTGCCACCACACCATTCATACTCTAACCTTATTTCTCCTCACACCAGTAACAGAATTTTTCCCTGAATTTTATTAAAACTGCCAAGTTTTTTTTTTTTCATGAATTAATATCTTTAGCATTCTCTTCCTTCAGCCTGGGATGAAATTCTCTGCTCCCCTCCCTCCTCCTCCCTCCCCGCCTCACCCTCCACTAATGCACATTTGTGTTTTGGTTTCTACACCAAATGAGCTACCTTCAATAAGCATCCCACAAATCCACAGGGAACTTTTATTACTCTACCTTCTGTGCTGTCTAAGCACTTGGCTCAGAATGAGAGATCTGTCTGAATTTCAGATCTACAAATTACTCATTGTGTGACCTTGGACATATCCATAATATTTTTGAGGTTCAGTTTTATCTTCCTTAAAATTAGAATAAAAATACCAAATTCCTATGTTTCATGAGAGTAAAATGAGATGATGTTTGTAAGAGACTCAGTGCAGTGTCAGTATCTACCATGTGCTATATACTCTGCGTTTTCTACTGTTGATGCTAGTGAAGATTTTTAGTATTTGCTATATGCCAATAGCTCTTTTAAGCAAACTCTATGTGTAATAACTCATTTAATGGTAGCTATTATTATCCCTATTGTAAGAAATTGACATTGGGGCACAAAGAGGTTTAGAAACTAGCTCAAGATCCCATACCAGTAAATAGCACAGAGAGAATTTGAACCCAGGGACTATGGCTACAGAGTCCTCATTCCCTCTGCTGCCCACCACACCTAATACTATTTCTACTGCTATCACTACTCCTCCAATGGATAAAACTGCTCACACACTGTTTTAGGGTGTGTACTTATCACATTGTTTTATAAAACTTATGTGTATCACCCTACAACTAGTTTAAGAGCTCCTTGAGAGTGATGGAATTATCTGTTTTGCCCATTTAGCATGCCTGGCCTGTACTAAAAGCTTATTTAATATTTACTGAAGAATGAATTAACCGAGTTCAATAAACATGCAACAATTTTAGTAATTATAAATTACCTAAAAGATCATTTTATTCAACCCTGTAGGATCTCTGTTTTCTATCAGAGATGTTATAAATATACCATGAATATATAAAATTCGAGAGTTACTAAAACCGGCAAACATTGTGTGTGTGTGTATATGCATGTGTGTGTGAATATATGTATTATGTATATACAGAAAGAGAGAGAGAAAGCAGGAAGAACTGTTTGTTAACTCTCTTGATTGTGAATTCTAAATGGAAAATGCAAACAAGTCTTCAGTGTTAAAGTACATTCATACTTTTAATTCGTTTACCTCAGTCAGTTTACTTAATTTCAGCATTGCTGAAAGTTGTGTCAGAAGAGACACACCTTCTGAATACCTAAATAGAATTTTGGTGACATTTTTAAAGCATTTATTACAGAAAAGCAGAAGATGCTTTCGGATATTAGTTTTCTGCCTACTGGCCACGTTTTTACAAACATTAGGACTGTTTTCATACAGAGACCATATGGTTGACTACAATAGAATTAAGGAATAAAACTAGAGGTGTGTCTCCAAGGTAGAAGAAAGGAAAACATCAAAATTAGTTGTAATGGTAGAAAAGTAATTCCATTTTGGTCTAAAAAATGTATGTTGCTCAATGAACTGAGCCATGTCTCATCAAATCAACATTTCGTTTGTCTAATTAGAAGTCTATACAACATATTTACTACTCCCAACAAGAAAGTTTTCCACATAAAATTTTTCTCTTATGAAATTATAAGTGCTTGAAAATGAGTAAATGGGTAAAGCTGTTTTTCTTGAAGAAGAGAGCCTCATTAAAATGATGACTAACTGAATTATTTGATTTGAATAATTTTAAGTATAATGTAGGCAATTAAACAACTGAAAACAATAACAACTTTTGAATGTCTCTTATTTGGTATATGTTCTGCTAGGTATTACAAATACAGAAATCAGTCTTGTCATATTACTATTTTGGGTGATCTCTCTCTCTCTCTCTCTCTCTCTCTCTCTCTCTCTGTGTGTGTGTGTGTGTGTGTGTGTATTTGTTCATACTTGTGCTCCAGGCACTGCAGTGGATACTTTAGATGGATTTCTTCTATTCTTCACAACAAATATTCATTAGATGTTAGCACCACTTCAAAGATTAAAAAGAAAAAACAAATGCAGGCTCAGTGATGTTAAGTAATGTATCTGTTTACCCCGCAATTAAACCTCAAAGCCAGAGTGTGATCCTGAATCTGTCTGTTTCCAAAGCCTGTGCTTTGCATATTAAATCAAAAGTTCTTCAGAACATGGCCCTGCTCTCACAAATCTATATTGGCAGATAAATACAAATAGCAATAATACAGTGTAATAAGCAGTACGTTTGTAGTGATATATAAACAAACCAGAAACCTTGAGTTACCAAAAAGAATCTCTGAGAATGAAGCAATAAGGATCCCCCTAATGAGAGTATATGCTTGAGGAGCATAGGAATAGGTTTTAACAAATACAGAAGAGAATTTTTTCCAGCTCTACAGGTTCATGAGCAAAGGAGAGGCCTATTATTTCAGGCACATTCGAGAAAAAAAATACATAGTTTGATAATCCCTGAATAAAAATATACATTAGATAAATATATGGAAATAGAGAGGTTGGCTAAACTGAGACTATGAATGCCATGCTGGATGTATTGGACTCTTTCCTTTGGGAAATGGAGAAATTTTGATGATGTATTATTCTGTTTTGTATTTTCAAATTCATCTTCTAAATATCAGAATTTAGAGGATAAATGGGATCAGTGGGATTTAAAGCAGATAATTAGACAATTATTGGCTTAATTCAACAAAAAGATAACTTGGTGTCCTGGAGAGGACAATAAAAAATGAATATTAGAAACTTTTAAAAGTAATATAATCTTAAAAGTTTGCCACTAAGTGCAAATGGGTTGAGGAAAATTAAATGCTCGAAGTTGATGTCAAGATTTACGGCTTACATGGCATAGTGTTGCCAACAGAGAAAGGGAACAAGCTAGCAAGGAAACTTGGGGTAAGGTCATTGGCTAATTTTGCAGATATGTTGAGTTTGATGTTTTTGAGCTGGACCTGATGAATATTTAGAAATCTGGGAATTTGAAGTTAGGAGTTATTTTTGAAATTGCTTTTTGGTACTTCATATTATCCTCCGTACTTCAGAGGCTGGAAGCCTGAGAACTATATTTCCAAGAATTCCTTGCCAGGAGAGTTTAGAAATTTAAACTGGTTCTTGCTGTGGGCTGCACTCCATGTCACCCCTCCGAGGATAAAGCTGAAAATGTAGTAGCTACCGAGTATGTACAAACCAAATTACAAAATAAAATTGGTAAATCTCTTCTAAAATCAATCAGGGGAAAAATGATAGAAGACACCAATTAACTTGTAAAGAATAAAAAAAGGGTACACTGCTAATAATAGAATGTAATTATAATAGGATTGCCCTAGTTCATTCGGGCTGCTATAATAAAATACAATAGATTGGTTAGCTTATAAACAAAATAACTTAATTTCTAATAGTTCTGGAGGCTAGGGAGGTCCAAGATCAATGTGCTGACAGATGCTAAATCGGGAAAGATTCCATTTCTTGGTTTATAAATGGGCCCTTCTTGCTGTGCCTTCTCATGGCCAAAGGGCCTAGCTAGTGCACTGGACCTCTTTCATAAGGGCACTAACCACAATTATGAGAGCTCTGTCCTCATGGCCTAATCACCTCCCAAAGACCACACCTCTTAATATCAACCCCTTGGTGGTTTGGATTTTACAATATGAGTTTTGGGAGAACACAGACATTTGGACAATGGCAAAGATATAAAGAATAACTCTATGCCAATGTGCATGAACAATTACATACACATCAAGAAAATTTTAGGAAAAAAAAACTTTCTTATGTTGACAAAAATTTATGAATGGTTCTATATTTGTTATAGTAATTGATTTTGTGATTTAAAATCTTTAAATCTTAAAAAGATACAGTTCCATAAGGCTTCACTAGTAAGGTTTTGCAACCATTTTAGGAAGGCATGACATCGTTCTTATACCAAGTATGCTAAAGATAAGAAAAAGGGATGGTTGGTCCCAACATATTTTATAAAGCCAGCATATAATTTAAATTAAAGAATGTTAAAGATATTGCAAGAAAGAAAAATAACAGCCCATTTTCTCTATGAATAATTACTTCAGATCCTAAACAAAATATGTGTAACAGGAATCAGTGATATATTGAAATAATAACACATACAGACCAATATTGTTTTATTCCAGAGATGCAAGCTTGGTTTGATATTCGAATAAAAAGTAGTATAGGCATCAAAATAAATACAAATAAGCAAAGTAGAGGAGAAAATGTATATACATAAGCAACTCAATAGAAACATAACAATATTTGATAAAATTTAACTTCCACATGATAAAAATTAGAAACTACTACTAAGGGGAAATCCCTTAACATGATAAGTTTCTAAAAAGAAAATCCATGAACAAACTTCAAATGCCGTAATTAAATGTAAATAATTAAAAGATTTCTCTTGATATTTGAAATGCAAAAAACATACTTTAAGTACTAATTCTGTTCCATAATTACTGTAGTAGATAGCCAATAAAATAAGACTGATATCTAAACAACCCAAAAATGTAAGGATTAAAGAGAAATAAAATCACTCTTACTGACAAATGATATAATTGTGTATCTGTAAAATCCCTAAAATTTCCAAAGCTAATCATGATTATAATTAATAACTGATTTTAGCAAGACTATTGGATAAAAGTTTAATTTCATAAAATCAATCATATTCCTCATTTCCAACAACATACTTTAGAAAATATTTTAAAATGTACCATTAAAATGCCATTAAAATATCAGATAATGAGGAATTAATCTAACTGAAGATATACAAGATGTATAGCATGACACTATATGACATTGAGAGAAATTAAATGAGATCTGAATAAATGCAGAAATAGATCATGTTCCTGGACTGGAAAACTCAATATTGTAATATTGTTTATCCTCCAAAAATTAATCTAGATATTCAGTAAAATTCCAGTAAAATCTAATCTATGTGTGTTTATGTATTTAAATTAGCAAGCAGATTCTAAATCAATTGGAGGAGCGCAAATAGCCAAGAACACTCAAATAAATTTTAAGAAGTACAAAGTTAGAAGACATTATGCTTCTGCATAGTAATACTTATTATAAAGCGGTATTACATGTTATATTGTGGAAGATGGCTGACTAGATTAACCTGGCACACGTCTCCTGCACAACGAAGAAGCAAAATAGCAAGTGGATAATCACACTTTGAATAGACGATCTAGTCTATTCACATCTCTTGTACTAGCTGGAATAAAACAGAGAAGTGACAGGAAACACGCAAATCAAGGAAGAAGAGGGAAGCAAGGCAGCCTGGTTAGCTACCTGGGATTTGTTGGGAGCCCACAGAGGCACCCCAACTTAGGGAAAGGGTAAGTGGGAGATCCCCAGTGGTCCACATTCCCACTCCTAGCCGTGGGAAAGCCCCTCAACCCTCACGGGCCCTGAGACTAACACAGGGAACTTCTGAGAGACTGTACAACACCATTCCTCCAGAGAAGCATAATAGCTTGTCCTGCATTCCACACACTCCCTGAATTTTAAGCAGCTGCAGCATGGTGCCATTTGAGAGCTCAGTCCCCAACAGACTGTATCCTGTCCTGTGGCTAAACACATCTCTGCAACTCTGGAGCCCCATTGATATCGCCTGCCTGCAGTCACAGTTGCAGCTGGTTACTACCAACAGGGTCAAAGCATGAGCAGTTTACAAGCACCCTGAGGACAGGCTATGCAGCCCACAGCTGCCACCTATGGCTGAAGTACACACTCTCCAGCTGCCTGCCTACAGTACATCTGCTGCCACTGAAAGCCAACCACCCTCCCCAGCCACTGCTGCTCCAACTAGAACATTTCACCAGGAGCTTGGCAATCACCTCCCCCATGCCTACCACAGCCAGCACCTGCATGTGCCACTGGGGAGCCTGAAGACAGGCCCATCCAGCTCAGTTTTCTCCCACCCCCCCAATACTCAAGCATGCCACGTGGTGGCATGGATCTTGCCCAGCCTTGTGCACAACCGTTGGCTCCTGAGTGCTTTTTCCAGGAGCAGGAGGTTGGGCCCACCCAACCTGCCATTGTCATCACAGCTGGCACCCACCAGCATGCATGACTTATGGGCCTGGGTACTGGCCTGCCCAGCCCATTGCAGCTCCCATCAACACCAATAAGGACCTCTTGGGAGGCACAGGGTTTTCCTGCCGCTGCTGCTGCCATTGCTAATGCCATGTCATACCGCCTAGAAGCTTGAGGATCCACTACCTGCCTGGCCCACAGCTGCCACTGTAGCACCCAAGAAAGCTCCAGAAATGGCCTGCCTGTGCCCACTAAAACTGTATACACCATCCTGTGTCCCAAGGAAAGGCATGTTAGGCCCACTGTTTCCACCACTGGGGCCTGAAGACTGACCTACCTGGCATCCCTATCCCCAGCAAGACTCTACCACAGCCTCCTCTAACAACTGCAAGGCACTAAGGAAATCAGAGACAATACTACCCTGTTTACAGCTGAAGAAATCATATGGAAACTACACTAATGTGCACACCCAGAATCAAAGCCAAAGTACCCTATCAAATTATTAATAACACCATAGATACATTATCAGGAAAAAGTCCTTCCCTGTGAAAGCAAATTTTAAAAATAGGAAGAAGGGGCTTGTACAAGAGATGTGAAGATACCAAAGTAAGGACACAAGAAACATGAAAAAGCAAGGAAATTTGACACCTCCAAAGGGGCACAATAATCCTTCAGCAACAGGTCGCAAGGAAAAATAAATTTTTGAAAACCAAGAAAAATAATTCAAAATAATGATATTAAATAAGCACAGTGAGATGCAAGAGACCAGAGAAAGACGTTACAAAGAAACCAGAAAAACAATTAAGAGTATAAATGAGAAATTTGCCAAAGAGGTACATATCATATTAAAAAATGGAAATTCTGGGACTGAGGAATTCATTGAATTAAATAAAAAAATACATTTGAAAGTTTCAACAATAAACTATATCAGACAGAAGAAAGAATTTGAGAACTTAAAGACAAGTGTTTTGAAATAACTCAGAAAAACATTTTGTAAAAACGTTTTTAAGTGAACAAACCCTATATGACATGTGGAGCACCATAAAGCAACCAAATATTCACATTTTAGGTGTCCCAGGAGGTGAAGACAAAGGGAAAGGAATAGAAAACCCATTTAATGAAATAATAGCTGAAAATTTCCCAAATCAGCCCGAGATTTAGATATCCAGATACAGGAAGCTCGGAGATCCCCAAATACATACAATTCAAAAAGGTCTTCTTTATGGCACATGTCAAAAATCAAATACAAAGAGAGATTGTAAAATAGCATGAGAAAAGCACTTAGTCACTTATAAAGGAACAATCAGCAGATTTCTCAGCAGAAACCTTACAGGTCAGGAGAGAATGGGGTGATATATGCAAAGTGATGAAAGAAAAAACTATCAGCCAAGGATACAGCAAAGTTATCCCTTATAAATAAAGGAGAACCAAAGTCTTTCCCAGATATACAGAAGCTGAGGGGATTTTTTACCACTAGACTCGCCCTATGAGAACTATTTAGGGCAGTCCCACACCTGGAAGCAAGAGGATGATAACTACCATCATAAAAACACATGAAAATTTAAACCCCCTGTTAGAGCAAACATACAAAAAAAGGAAGAGAAAAAACTCAAAAATTACCACTACAGAAGACTACCAAACCACAATGATAAAAAGTAAGAGAAAGAAATGAACAAAAGATAAACAAAACAACCAAAAATCAATTAATAAAATAACAAAAATGAGCCCTCACATATTGATAATAACCTTGAATATAAACATATTGAACTGCCCACTTAAATGATATACACTGGCTGATATTTTTTAAAGAAAGCATGACTCAACCATATACTGCCTACAAGAAACTCACCTCACCCCTAAAGACACATATAGACTGAAAGTAAAGTGGGGGAAACAGATACTCCATGCAAACAGAGACCAAAAAACTAGCAGAGGTAACTATACCTATGTTAGATAAAACAGATGTTATGTCAAGAACTGTAAAAAGAAAAAAAAAAAGATCATTGTATAATGATAAAGGGATGAACTCAGCAAGAGGATATAATAATTCCAAACATATGTGCACCCAAGGTCGGAGCACCTAGATACATAAACTATTTATTATTAGTGCAAAGGGAGGGAGACTCCACTACAATAATAGTTGGGGACTTCTGCGCTCCATTCTCAGCATTAGACAGATCATCTAGACAGAAAATTAACAAAGAAACATTGGACTTAAACTGCACTTTAAACTTCATGAACCTAACAGACATTTACATTTCATTGAACAGCTACAGAATACTCATTCTTCTCATCGGCACATGGAACATTCTCCAGGATAGCTTATATGTTAGGACATGAAAGAAATCTCAACAAAAAAAAATTTTTAAAATCAAAATCCTACAGTATCTTTTCACAACATAATGAAATAACATTAGAAATCAATAACAAGAGGAACTCAGGAAACTGTACAAATACATGGAAATTAAACAACATGCTCCTGAATTACAACTGGGTCAAGGAAGAAATTAAGGAGGAAATAACAAAGTTTCTTGAAACAAATGAAAACCTAAACACAACATACTCAAATCTATGGAATATAGCAAAAAATGTGCTAAGAGGGAAGTTGATAGTAATCCACACCTACATCAGAAAAACCAGTAAGATTTCCAATAAATAATCTAATAATGCACCTTGAGGAACTGGAAAATCAAGAACAAACAAAACCCCAAATTGCTAGAAGGAAAGGAATAACAAAGATCCGAGCAGAACGAAACAGAATGGAGACAACATACACACACACACACACACACACACACACACACACATGAATCAATGAAACAGAAAGTTGGTTTTTTGAAAAAAGAAACTAAATCGATAACCTACTAGGAAGATTAACCAATAAAAAAAGAGAAAAGACACAAATAAACAAAATCAAAAATGAAATGGGAAACACTGCAGCTGATACCACAGAAACACAAAGATCATCAGAGATTATTATGAACAACTATATACTAACAAACTGGAAAACCTAGATGAAATGGATAAATTACTATACACATACAAACTATTAACACTGAAGGACAAATAAATAGAAAATCTGAACAGACTAATAATGAGTGATGAGACTCAGTCAGGAGTAAGAAGCCTCCCAACAAAGAAAAGTCCAGGACTGCCAAATTCTACCAAACAATCAAAGAAGAACTAACACCAGTTCTCCTCAAACTGTTCCAAAAACATGAGGAGGAAGGAATTCTCCTTAACTAATTTTACAAGGCCAGCACTAGCCTGATACCAAAACCAGCTTAGGACACAACAAAAAGAAAAACTACAGGCCAATATCCCTGATGAACATGGACACAAAAATTCTCAACAAAATACTAGCAAACTAAATTCCTTAGCACATCAAAAGGATAATATAGCGTGATTTCAAATAATATATCGTAAGATTTCATATCATAATATGTAATGATATATCATAAGATATCGTGATTGAGTGAGATTTTCCCAGGGATGCAAGAATGGTTCAATACATGCAAACCAACAAACCTCATGCATCACATCAACAGAATTAGGGACAAAAGCCAGATGCAGAAAAAGCGGTTGATAAAATTCAACATCTCTTTATGATAAAAACTTTAAGCAAGTTTTTAACTAGGCATAGAAGGAATATACTTCAACATTATAGAGGCAAACCCAAAACTAACATCATACTGAATGGGGAAAAGCTGAAAGCCTTTCCTCTAAGAACTGGACGAGACAAGGATGCCCACTTTTAACACTGCTATTCAACACAGTACTGAAAATCCTAGCCAGAGAAATCAGGCAAGAAAAAGAAATAAATTTATCCAAATTGGAAAAGAGGAAGTCAAAGTGTCCCTCTTTACTGATAATATGATCTTATTCTAAAAATAAACTAAAAACTTCACCAAAATACTCTTTACAGCTGATAAATGAATTCAGTAAAGTTTCAGGATACAAAATAAATATGCAAAAATCAGTGGCATACCTATATATCAATAATGAACTCACTGAGAAAGAAATCAAGAAAACAATCTCATTTACAATGGCTACAAAAAGATAAAATACTTAGTAATAAATTTAACCAAGAAGATGAAAGACCTTAACAGGTAAAACCACAAAACACTGATAAATGAAATTAAACATGAACAAATGGAAAGACATCCCTTGCTTTCCATTCAATATTATTAAAATGACTGTGTTATCCAAAGCAATCTACAGATACAATGCCACCTCCATAAAAAGACCAATTTCATTTTACATAGAAATAGAAAAACAACTCTAAAATTTGTGGAACCAAAAAGAGTCCAAATACTCAAAATAATCCTAGGCCAAAACAATAAAGCTGGAGGCATCACACAACTTGATTTCAAAATATATTACAAGGCTATAGTAAAACAACACGGTATGTATACAAAAAGAGACATGGATAAATGGGACAGCATGATGAACCCAGAAATCTACATATGTACAGCTACACATTTATGTATTTTTGATAGAGGTGTCAAGAACATACACTGGGAAAGAGACACCCTCTTCAATAAGTGGTGCTGGGAAAATTGGATATCCATATAAAGAGAATGAAAATAGACTCCTATGTTTCACATATACAAAAACCAATTTAAGATAAAGACCTGACACTATAAAACTTCTAGAAGAAAACATAAGGGAAACACTCCAGGATATGAGTCTAGGCAAAGATTTTATGGTTGAGACCTCAAAAGCACTGGCAACAAAAAGAAAAATAGACAAATGGAGCTCTATTAAACTTAAAAAAAACTTCTCCATAGCAAAGGAAACAATGAACAGAGTGACGAGGCAAACTGTTGAAATGAAAAGAAAATATTTGCCAACTATTGATCTGACAAGTGACTAATGTCCAGAATATAAAGGAACTGAAGTAACTAAACAAGTAAATACTCAGGGTAATGGAAACTCTAAATACTCCGACATAATCATTACACATTCTATGCATGTAATAAAGTGTCACATGTACCTTGAGTGTGTGTGTGCTACATAATTTAAATTATGTAGCAATTTAAAAAGATATTGTGGTTAGTGAAAGGATAGACAAATAGAATGATGGAACTGAATAGAGCCCTGACTAGACATATTTAGTCACTTGATTGATGCCCCAGGTGACTGACAATACCAACTGTCATAGTATGTGGAGTAATTGGAACACTCATACACTGGCATTGGGAGTGTAAATATGTGTAACCTTATGATTCCATGTGGAATCCTGTTCGAATTCCAATTCTAACAGAAATGCACATGTGTAACAAAGGAATGTCTGCAGGAGTTAGGAATGAACAAAGGATTGCTATTCATAATAACTCACAACAGAAAACAAACTCAAATGTCCATCAAAAGTTGAATGGACAAATTATGGAATATTCATAAATTTTGTTCATACATATGATATGGCAATAAGTAAAGATAACTATTGTGTCATGCATCGTAGATGGATCTCACTAGCGTAATACTGAGCCAAATAAGTAAAACACAGAGGCATTATCTATGGTCCCACAGAAGTTCAAAAGATCTAATATTAAGAGAAGGGAGTTTGTGATTGATGAGGAGGGAGACGTGGGTTCCTCTGATATGCAGGTTATATGCTATTTCTGGATCTGGTCAGAAGTTAACTTCTCATTTTAGGAAAATGTATAAATCTGTAACTTATTCTGTGTCTACATGTCAAAAACATTTTTACATCAAAGACAAAGTAAAAGTAGCAAGTGATTCATAAAAGAGATTACCTTTGAAAACTGTGGAGGATGTTCTTAATATGGTTAAATTCATTTGACAGTTAAATTTAGACGAAGATTAAGAAGGGTTTATTAAATTTCATAGCTAGAGGGTCGTTGGCAATTTTCCTAAGAGTGTTTTCTATGGAGGAGTGGGGGTTGAAAACAGGCTGAAGTGTGCTGAAGAGCTCCTGGGTGGCATGGCAGTGTGGCAGTGTTAGAAAATGCCAAAATGATAAGACGTCTATTTGAAACTGAAATTAACATCCTTTTGCCATGAATACAGAATTTTATTGGAGAAATCCCAAAGTGTTTTCTCAATATCTATACTCTTCTTCAACTACTTTGTATTTAAATACCTAGAGAAATAAATATTTCCTGACTTAAAGATAAATTAATTTCCTTTTAGTGTGGTCTGTGTGAGCTCTGGAGTAGATTGGCCAATAAAAATTAGAATGTTTTTATACATTTTTGGCATTTATCTAATAGACTTAATTGCTAAAAATTTTGGGGAGGGTTGTTGCACAGTCTTAGTATTAGTTTAATGTACCTATTTATTCTCACCCATACCTTCAAACACACATTTTGAAATTTCCATGATGACTCAACCATGGCAAATAAAATGGACTCTCAGTAGTTGTAGCTATAACCTATGCTTAATAGACAGATCACATTGTGAAAAAAATGAGGTGGAGTTTTGCATCACAGTGGGAGTGGTCTGTTAACCATTAGTTATACCTACTGAAAGCAGGTTGAGAAATAATTCTGCTGGTAACAAAATTATTATATACAGTAGAGATCATATAACAGTGGCCTTCAGGGCAATTTAGCCTACTGGTGTATTTTGTTTGCTATATTCCTCAGTTATTGTTTTCATTGTTTTGATATATTTAAATGACAGAAGGCAGTACCTATGTTCTCTAGTTTGTCACTATTCCATGTGCCTTATTATTTCTGCCTTCTGGGTGGAAGTATAGAATAGTGACTAAGTGTGGGCTCTGGGGTCAGCCCACTTGGGTTTGAATCCTGTTTCTACTAGTTACTATGCGTCTTTGGGCAGTTACTTAATATTTCTGTACCTCTGATTTCTCATCTTCAAACTGGGAATTGCATAATTTTGTAACTATTAGGTACAGGTATAAAGTCCAAAATTATAGAGCTGAGTAGTGCTTAGGAATGAATATGAAGGAATAGGAATGCTAATTCCCTGCTGCTGGGAGCACAGGGTTTGCAGAAACTATATGGAAAGCAAGGTGACACAGTTTAGGTAAGTATTTCCACAGGTTTTGAATCCAATTTCACCCTTCTGTGTATACGTATTTCCCCCAAATTTTCAAAAATTTGCACATATTTCTACATGTTCTCTTATGTTCTCTATGTGTACATAAGGGAATGTGTAGCAGCACATTTAGTGAACATTTGTAACAAAGAGAACACATGAAGTCAAAATGGAAACATTTGTTTTGGAAGGCCTGAACGACCTAGATATCTATTGTTGGAGGTGTAGATTGGTCAAATGTAGCAGAGACACATTATGGAATACTTCACAGCAGTTAGACACAATAAATTAGGTGCAACAGGCATGAAGCTTAATGTACAAAATGCACAGTTTGCAGGAACAGAGACAAAAACATAAAGATTAAAATTATTAACTGATTGGGGGAGGTAGAAAGTAATGGCAGTCAGGGTATAAGAATAGGAATAAATAAATGAAACACAGAGAATAATATTGATATGCTGCAATCTGATGGGGTATTTTGAGCTGATACCACTGCCCCTGTGGTCCAAAATGAAATTAAATGGAAGAAGCATCAATCATAGAACACTTTCTTCATACAAGATGTGATGATAATTAAACAAGTTAATGCTTTTACACTGTTGGTGGGACTGTAAACTAATTCAGCCATTGTGGAAGACAGTGTGGCGATTCCTCAAGGATCTAGAACTAGAAATACCATTTTGTGTCTGGAATTGGTAGGTTCTTGGTCTCGCTGACTTCAAGAATGAAGCTGTGGACCCTCGCGGTGAGTGTTACAGTTCTTAAAGATGGTGTGTCCGGAGTTTCTTCCTTCTGATGTTTAGAGGTCTCTAGAGTTTCTTCCTTCTGGTGGGTTCGTGGTCTCGCTGACTTCAGGAGTGAAGCTGCAGACCTTCGCCGTGAGCGTTACAGCTCATAAAGGCAGTGCAGACCCAAAGAGTGAGCAGCAGCAAGCTTTCTTGTGAAGAGCAGAAGAACAAAAGGAACAAAGCCTCCACAGCGTGGAAGGGGACCTCACCATGTTCCTGCAGTGGGCTCTGGTGGCCTGCTTTTATTCCCTTATTTGGCCCCACCCACATCCTGCTGATTGGTCCATTTTACAGAGAGTTGATTGGTCCATTATACAGAGTGCTGATTGGTCTATTTTACAGAGTGCTGATTGGTCTGTTTACAGAGTGCTGATTGGTCTATTTTACAGAGTGCTGATTGGTCTGTTTTGACAGAGTGCTGATTGGTGCATTTATAAACCTTTAGCTAGACACAGAGTGCTGATTGGTGTATTTACAATCCTTTAGCTAAACAGAAATGTTCTCCAAGTCCCCTACCGGATTAGCTAGACATAGAGCACCAATTGGTGCGTTTACAAACCTTTAGCTAGACATAGAGCACTGATTGGTGCATTTATAATCCTCTAGCTACACAGAAACGTTCTCCAAATCCCCACCCCACCCAAAAGCCCAGCCAGCTTCACCTCTCAATTTGACCCAGCCATCCCATTACTGGATATATACCCAAAGGATTATAAATCATGCTGCTATAAAGACACACGCACTTGTTTGTTTATTGCAGCACTATTCACAATAGCAAAGACTTGGAACCAACCCAAATGTCCATCAATGATAGACTGGATTAAGAAAATGTGGCACATAGACACCATGGAATACTATGCAGCCATAAAAAAGGCTGAGTTCATGTCCTTTGTAGGGACATGGATGAAGCTGGAAACCATCATTCTGAGCAAACTATCGCGAAGACAAAAAACCAAACACTGCATGTTCTCACTTGTAGGTGGGAATTGAGCAATGAGAACACTTAGACACAGGGTGGGGAACATCACACACCGGGGCCTGTCGTGGGGTGGGGGTAGGGGGGAGGGGTAGCATTAGGAGATATACCT
Organism: Hylobates moloch; assembly: GCF_009828535.3. Classification (NCBI taxonomy): domain Eukaryota; kingdom Metazoa; phylum Chordata; class Mammalia; order Primates; family Hylobatidae; genus Hylobates; species Hylobates moloch. The sequence goes on from NW_026652279.1 coordinate 152,816,654, forward strand.
AATGTAAATGAGGAGTTAATGGGTGCAGCACACCAACATGGCACATGTATACATGTGTAAAAAACCTGCAGTTTGTGCACATGTACCCTAGAACTTAAAGTATAATAATAAAAAAAACTCACCTAGAATATTGCCTAACTCATAAGTACTCAATAATTGTTAGTCATTCCCTCAAAAATGTAACTTGCTTAGCTCCAGAAGGCATTTTGGATGTGAAGTCAGGTATAAAGGAGTGCTCATTTGGAGAAATGTTTTAACCTTAAATTGCTCATTTATCTGCTGTACCATGATATCAATCAATGAATGATTAGATATTTATAACATTTCTATTTCTTCTTACACCATCATTTACCCAGTTCTTCTCTCCGTATAGTTATGAGGAGTTCAGAGCCTCCCATGTAATTGTACATATCTTCAGATTCATTTAAAGAAGAAAAGGACACATTTGCTAAGAGCGTAAGGGATTTTAGCCAAAGTAAATGAATGAGAAGGTTTTAATTCACAAGGGTTCAAATTCATTTAGGCCTGTCATATCCTACAAAGGAAAATCAGCAACCAGAAAGGGGCAGTCAGGCATGATATTAAACAGCTGAGCGTGTCAAAATAATCACTTCGTCGTTATGGAGTTCCATTCAGTACATCCGTGCTTGAGCTGTTGCCATTGTGTGGGATTTTCACACTTCTTGATAAATTGATCTGTTTTTCCTAATATAATTATCATGAAGTTTTCTCAGAAATGCATATTTAAACTGAATAAGTCCATTGGGTTATAATTCTTCGAATATTTGATTTAAACATCAAATACATTTAATTTGTAAAGTAGGTTTCCATATGGGAGGAATGCTATTTTTTACTATCTATTGGCACATGACAGAATTGGATGTACTTACTAGAAACCAGCAATTTTCATCATATTCTTCAATTTCTCCTGAACTTCTAAATAGAAATAATTAGACAACTAAAAGGTAAATTCCTCATACAGACACATGAAAGCCCGTGGTGTTTTTTAAGCTCAGCAATATGTTACCAGAAAAGTTCATTTTCAGGTCAGTCAGCAGGCTGACATCGGTGAATTGAAGAATTCACTAAATTATTAATACAGAACAACTTACTTTAACATTTCCCTTTAGACTTAGTACAGAAAAAGCATAGAAATAGGAATAAACTTCTTTTATACAATCAAAAGTGTATAATGGGAGCAGTAAATGGTCAGAAAAGAGATTCATTGTCAGTTTTTATGGGACATGGTTTTATCAAGAGACTTGGAGGTATTTTGTTGTATTTCAGAAAATTAGGAAGAACATAGACTATACAAGTAACAAATTGCTTTGTAGTAAAATATTTTATTCTGGATATTAAACAAAAGATGTGCAGACAGAGATTGAGACAGGTGTATGTATTCAGTCTGTATCATGTTTATGTGTAGGATATGTTTGATTCAAAATATTTCCTTGCAACTTAGGCATGTTTATTCATTGTTTATTCTTACTGCGTCAATCAAAACTTATCAGGAGTCTAATATCTCACTGACTCTTCTGGTCAAAAGTTTAGTTACCTTAAGTAGATATTTGAAGTTGATGAAATGCATTCATGCATTGATCATGAGCTGAACTATGATGTAAGTCATAAAAAGGCCTGATTCACTTAAAAACTGACACTGGTATTTTTTAAAAGGGGAAAAAAGCAAAGAATGCACCTGTGCAGAAGTGTACTGTTTACTACTGAGAGTTTAACAACAAAATATTGCAATCTGATTATACACAAAATGACTCCAAAATATGTTATAAATACTTGAAGTTAAATATTTGAATAAACACTATTTCCTATATGTTAAAGTAACACTTATTTGCTTTTCCATATTGTATTAGCATACTCATGCTGCTGATAACGATATACCCAAGACTGAGTAATTTATAAAGAAAAAGAAGTTTAATGGACTCACAGTTCTATGTGGCTGGGGAGGCCTCATAATCATGGCAGAAGGTGAAAGGCATGTCTTACATGGCGGCAGACAAGAGTGAATGAGAGAGAACCAAGTGAAAGGGGTTTCCCTTTATAAAACCATCAGATCTGGTGAGACTTATTCACTGCCATGAGAACAGTAAAGAGAAAACTGCCCCATGATTCAATTATCTCCTACCAGTTCCCTCCCACAACACATGGGAATTATGGAAGCGACAATTCAAGATAAGATTTGGGTGGTGACACAGCTAAACCATATTACATAATTATCTTGGTTATATTTATACTTTTAAAAATTTGTATTTTTAGTATTATAAAAGTAAAATACAGTCCATTAGAAGAACTTAAAACAGTAAAAATTTTTAGAATATTATTTGCCAGGCGCGGTGGCTCACGCTTGTAATCCCAGCACTTTGGGAGGCCGAGACAGGCGGATCACGAGGTCAGGAGATCGAGACCACGGTGAAACCCTGTCTCTACTAAAAATACAAAAAATTAGCTGGGCGTGGTGGTGGGCGCCTGTAGTCCCAGCTACTCAGAGAGGCTGAGACAGGAGAATGGCGTGAACCTGGGAGGCAGAGCTTGCAGTGAGCCGAGATCGTGCCACTGCACTCCAGCCTGGGTGACAGAGCAAGACTCCGTCTCAAAAAAAAAAAAAAAAAAAAAGAATATTAAAATCACCTGTAATTTTAAAAAATATTAAATTTAAAAAAATTATTTTTCCCAGTCTTTGTCTTGCTTTTTGTTCAGATTTTCAAAAATTAAGTTAGATTTATACTTAAGAGCTCATATGCTTTTCCTAATGATCATAAAGTTTCTAAAATTATAAATGCTTTTAAATACATCATTTCCATGGCTATGTAACACCCTGGTAGAAGAGTGATTCATAATTTAATCATTAGCAATATTTATATATTATTGTTAATTTTGTAAACACTTTCATATACAAAATCATTAGTGGAATAAAGAGGATGCTTTTAAAAGTTTCTTAATATTTATTAGCATGTAATTTCAACTAAAGTTTACACAATTTATCTGGCCATATTAGAGAGCTCCATTTTTGTCACATGCTTGCCAACATTATTATTTTTAATTTTTATTGTTTTCTTTTGCATTTCTGTAACTCCTAATGGAATTCAATATTTTTAAAATGTGTATTAGTTATAATTGTTCATTTTCTAAATTTTCTGTTGCTGTAACTGTGTATTCTTTGGGACCATTATACTTTTTATAATTCATTTGAATGAATTATCCCTATTAATGATATTAACTTTCATTTGCTATATTTGTAGAATACATATTTTAAATTTATTTGCTTTTTATTTTGTTAACAGTGTTTCTTAGTTTTAGAAATTTGTCCTTTGTTTAATTACATTCTTGATTTCTTGTATACACAGAAAATCTTTTCTCATTCGAAAAGCAAAATTATATTCCTCATGCATATTTTCCTATTTTAAAGTTTTTTTTTTATGTTGTACATTTAATCTGTCCATTTTTCTAGATTTAATTGTGGTACATAGTATCAGATAAATATCTAAGAGTTTCTCCTAAATATTGATGGTATTGTCTGAGTATAACTTTTTAACACACTATTTAAATTGCAACACAACTGTGTGTGAAATTTAGTATTAACATATGTTTCAAAATGTGACAGTTTTTAATGATTCTTCTTTTTTTTCTTTTTTCTTTTCTTTTTTTTTTTTTTTGAGATGGAGTCTTGCTCTGTTGCCCAGGCTGGAGAGCAACGGTGCAATCTCAGCTCACTGCAACCTCCGCCTCCCAGGTTCAAGCGATTCTTCTGCCTCAGCCTCCCAAGTAGCTGGGACTACAGGCATGTGCCACTATGCCCGGCTAATTTTGTATTTTTAGTAGAGGTGGGGTTTCACCATGTTAGCCAGGCTGGTCTTGAACTCCTGACCTCAGGAGATCCACCTGCCTCAGCCTCCCAAAGTGCTGGGATTACAGGCGTGAGCCACTGTGCCCGGCCAGTGAGTCTTCTAAATATGCTTTTGACACTGACATACCACTGTGCTATTGAATCTCTGGGTATGTTCTGTTAGATTGTTGAGCCAGCTCCCATCATCATCATCATCACTACTACTTATTTTCCTTATTTTTTGTCTTCCTTTTCTTGTGCTCTTTGTCCTCCTCTTTCCTTTCCCTTTATCTTTCTTCTTTCTCTTTTTTTTTTCTATTTCTTTTCCTGATTATTTTTCTTTTGAGACCGAGTCTCCACTCTGTCAACCAGGCTGGATTGCAGTGGTGTGATCTCAGCTCACTGCAGCCTCCACCTCCCGGGTTCAAGCAATTCTCCTGCCTCAGCCTCCTAAATTGCTGGAATTACAGGTGCATGCCACCACCCTCAGTTAATTTTTGTATTTTTAGTAGAGAAAGGGTTTCCCCATGTTGGTCAGGCTGGTTTTGAACTCCTGACCTCATGATCCTCCCGCCTTGGCTTCCCAAAGTGCTGAGATTACAGGTATGAACCACCATGCCTGACCTATTTTTCTTGTACTTTAAGTTATTTCTTTGTTACATTTTATTTATTTATTTATTTTTTTTTCCATTTGTGATCTTTTATTTATTGCATAAAATATTTCACAAATACTTGAAAATATATAGAAAAACATAACAAAGACTCATTTACCCACATCCAAATCTAGTAAATATTCATATTTTGCCTTGTCTGTTCCTTTCTTTAACAAAGATGCATTTAATATCACAGATACCATCATTTACATCCCTCAACAACCAAATTCTCTACCTCTCTCTTCAGCAGTAACTACAATCCTAAAGTTATTACATATCCTTCCCAGCTATTTTTAAAATGCATTCACCTCATATCTATCTATCCCTAAGTAATATGACCAATTAAACCACTGCTCAATGAAATCAAAGAGGATACAAACAAATGGAAGAACATTCCATGCTCATGGGTTGGAAGAATCAATATCGTGAAAATGGCCATACTGCCCAAAGTAATTTATAGATTCAATGCCATCCCCATCAAGCTACCAATGACTTTCTTCACAGAATTGGAAAAAACTACTTTAAAGTTCATATGGAACCAAAAAAGAGCCCGCATTGCCAAGTCAATCCTAAGCCAAAAGAACAAAGCTGGAGGCATCACGCTACCTGACTTCAAACTATACTACAAGGCTACAGTAACCAAAACAGCATGGTACTGGTACCACAACAGAGATATAGATCAATGGAACAGAACAGAGCCCTCAGAAATGATGCCGCATATCTACAACCATCTGATCTTTGACAAACCTGACAAAAACAAGAAATGGGGAAAGGATTCCCTATTTAATAAATGGTGCTGGGAAAACTGGCTAGCCATATGTAGAAAGCTGAAACTGGATCCCTTCCTTACACCTTATACAAAAATTAATTCAAGATGGATTAAAGACTTAAATGTTAGACCTAAAACCATTAAAATCCTACAAGAAAACCTAGGCAATACCATTCAGGCCATAGGCGTGGGCAAGGACTTCATGTCTAAAACACCAAAAGCAATGGCAACAAAAGCCAAAATTGACAAATGGGATCTCATTAAACTAAAGAGCTTCTGCACAGCAAAAGAAACTACCATCAGAGTGAACAGGCAACCTACAGAATGGGAGAAAATTTTTGCAACCTACTCATCTGACAAAGGGCTAATATCCAGAATCTACAATGAACTCAAACAAATTTACAAGAAAAAAACAAACAACCCCATCAAAAAGTGGGCAAAGGACATGAACAGACACTTCTCAAAAGAAGACATTTATGCAGCCAGAAAACACATGAAGAAATGCTCATCATCACTGGCTATCAGAGAAATGCAAATCAAAACCACAGTGAGATACCATCTCACACCAGTTAGAATGGCCATCATTAAAAAATCAGGAAACAACAGGTGCTGGAGAGGATGTGGAGAAATAGGAACACTTTTACACTGTTGGTGGGACTGTAAACTAGTTCAACCATTGTGGAAGTCAGTGTGGCGATTTCTCAGGGATCTAGAACTAGAAATACCATTTGACCCAGCCATCCCATTACTGGGTATATACCCAAAGGAGTATAAATCATGCTGCTATAAAGACACATGCACACGTATGTTTATTGCGGCACTATTCACAATAGCAAAGACTTGGAACCAACCCAAATGTCCAACAACAATAGACTGGATTAAGAAAATGTGGCACATATACACCATGGAATACTATGCAGCCATAAAAAATGATGAGTTCGTGTCCTTTGTAGGGACATGGATGAAACTGGAAAACATCATTCTCAGTAAACTATCGCAAGGACAAAAAACCAAACACCGCATGTTCTCACTCATAGGTGGGAATTGAACAATGAGAACTCATGGACACAGGAAGGGGAACATCACATTCGGGGTGGAGGGGGAAGATAGAGTATGTAATGTAGTGAGAGTAATGTGTGGATCCAACATACAAACCTGCACATTGTGCACATGTACCCTAAAACCTAAAGTATAATAATAAAAAAATAAATAAAATAAAAATAAAAAAAAAGAAAAAAATCAAAGTGCATAATGATATCTGCTATTTTTTATGCAAAACTCTTTGTTACATTTTAAAATTTGCTAATAGCATGGATATCTTACATTATCTTTTTACAAAATAAGTTATGAACACAAAAAAATTAACTCAAAATGGATTAAAGACTTACATGTAATACCTAGAAATGTAAATCTTCTAGAAAAAAATCATAGGTAGGAAAACTCTTTGGCACTGCTCTTGATAGTAATTTTTTTGGCATGACACTAAAAGCACAGATGAAAAAAAATAAAACAAGGGGTACTATACCAATCTTAAAAGCTTCCGTACATCAAAGAGAATAATCAACAAAATAAAGGACAACCTATGGAACGGGAGAGAACATTTGTAAACCATATGTCTAGGGACTCTCAATTTCAAAAATATTTAAATAATATACAACTAAATAGCAAAATCAAATAATGTGATAAAAAATTGGCAAAGGATCTGAGCAGAGATTTCACAAAATAAAACAATAAAATGATCATAAAGTTTCTAAAATTATAAATGCTTTTAAATACATAATTTCCATGATATATACAGGTTTATGAAAAGGTGCTCAACATCCATAATCATCAGAAAAATGCAGATCAAAACCACAATGATATATCACCACATTAGTTAGGATATCTGTTGTGCAAAAAAACAAAAAAGGATTACAAGTGTTGATGAGGATATGGAGAAAAGAGACCTCTTATACACACTGTTCATGGAAATATAATTTGGTACAACCAGTATGGAAAACAGCATGCACTCTCATGTTGTTTTTGCAGCATTATTCCCAATAGTCAAGATAAGGAATCAACCTGAGGGTTCACCAAGGAATAAATGGTAAAGAAAATGTGCTAGATACATACAATGGAAAACTATTCAGTATTTAAAAAAGAGGGAAATTTTGCCTTCCATTTGCAACAACATGGATGAGCCCAGAGGGTATTTTGTCAACTGAAATAAGCCAGGCGCAGAGAGAAAAATACCACATGATTTAATTTATATGTGGAACCTAAAAAAGGTGAACTTATAGAAGTAGAGGTAGAGAGTTAATTGCTGATTGCCAGGGCCTGGGGATGGAAGAGTGGGGAATGGGGAATGGGGAGATATTGGCAAAAAGATACAAACCCTCAGTTATAACATGAATAAGTTCTAGAGATCTAATGTACAATGTCATGATTAGAGTTAACAATGCTGTATTGTATGCTTTAAATTTGCTAGGAGTGGATTGCCCTCCCCCCCACCCCCACACACATACACATACACACAAGCTATGTGAGATTATAGATATGTGAGTTAGTCTGAGTGTGATAGTCATTTCACAGTGTATACATCTGTAAATCATCACATTGTCCACATTAAGTAACACAGTTTGTATTTGTCAGTTGTACCTCAGTGAAGAAAAAAACTATGAGGAGTAATAAAAACAAAAAAATAGTGAAAACATCATGGCAATAATAAACTTAAAACTGTTACTGAAATGCCAGCAATTTGGTTTAGGTCCTGCTGCTCACTGCATAGAAAGCCAATTACAGAGACAATGAGTATTGCCAAGGAAGAAGGCTTTAATTGGGTGCCACTGCTGAGGAGTTGGGAGATCAGCCTCAAATCCATCTCTCTGCTGCCCTACAATTGGGAGTTTATATAGCAGAGAAGGAATGTAACTAAGTGTAGGAAAACAGGAATTAGAGAGGGATAAGGAAGAGGAGTTGGTCAACAGGAAACAGGAGGTTGGTTTGGCAATCATGACACTTGAAGAGTCTGGCATCTCATTGTCTGGATGCAGTGATCTGGCGAGTTTCAGTTCCTTGATACTATTTGGAAGGCCTGATGGTTTTCCTGAGGAAGAAACTCAGATAAGACAAATATAAATTTCAGGCTTTAAGACAAAGAGAGGCTGAGCATGGTGGCTCACGCCTGTAATCCCAGCACTTTGGGAGGCTGTGGCAGGTGAATCACTTGAGGTCAGGAGTTTGAGATCAGCCTGGCCAACATGGTGAAACCCCGTCTCTACTAAAAACACAAAAATTAGCTTGCATGGTGGCACACACCTGTAGTCCCAGCTACTTGGGAAGCTGAGACAGGAGAGTCACTTGAACCTAGGAGATGGAGGTTTCGGTGAGCCGAGATCATGCCATTGCACTCCAGCCTGGGTGACAGAGCAAGATTCCATCTCAATCAATCAATCAATCAATCAATCAAATAGAGTAAAAAAAAAAACCAAGAGGGTCAATTTTTATGTTTATCCAAAAAACAGTAAACATCAGTTCTATGGACCAATTGGGCCAATTTCAAAACTGTTAAAAATATGATATATAAATAAATATGCTATGTTTCTAAGGAGAATATAGGCAGATGTTTGATTTATTCAGAATATTCCTATATATTATACTATTTTCTTAGCTCATCATTTTAATTCCATATATAAGGATACATGAGTGAAAATCAATGCTTAGTAATGAGCACTGTGTGCAATACTAAATATTCCTTCAATGTGGGGAAAAGGAAGAAAGCAATTTGTTATAATTAAGCAATTGAAGACACCCTTTTTAGACAGATTTTTTTTCAGCTCTGTATCTATTTTATGACTATGCAACATGGCATTTAAGAAAAAATCCCATCTTCAATGATCGTACTTCACTCAACAGTAACAGAATACACCACCCAATAATATGCCACTTTGACATTAGGATTATTTTTAAGGGTTATTTTGAGCTATACACATTTGGGAAATAGACAGTGAAAAAAAGGGCATTCTAAACCTCCCTTTTCTTCCTAAAATCAGGAGATTAAAAACTCCCTTGTGAAAGACACCTCCTTCCCCCATAAAAGTAGTCATAGCCAAGAGAATTCTATGCAAACATACTTTGTTAAAATAATTCTCATCTTCTTTTAGCCTCCTCACATAATTTAGTTACTGTTACACAATTGCCTCTTTTTGTTCAACCTGTTATAAAAACTTTTAGTGCTAGGTGCAATGGATCATGCCTGTAATCTCGGCACTTTGGGAGGTGGAGGTGGGAGAATCCCTTGTGCCCAGGAGTTCAAGACCAGCCTGGGAAACATAACAAGACCCCCATCGCTAAAAAAGAAAGAAAGAAAGAAAGAAAAATAAATAAAATAAAAAAATAAAAATTAAATTAGCTGGGCATGGTGGTGTACACCTGTAGTCCCAGCTACAGAGAAGGCTGAGGTGAGAGGATATAGCTTGAGCCCGGGAGGTCAAGGCTGCAGTGAGCCATGAGCCATGATCGTGCCACTGCATGTTCTTATGAAGGCTCTCATATCACATAAGACTTATATTAAATTTGTATTCTCAGGCCCAGGTGAAAGCTAAGGAGATAGAGGTACAATTTTGCCTCCTCAACATCAGCATGTTCGGATTACTGCTATTTTTTTCCAAATCGTATTACCAGATGGTCACTATGCTCTGAATTTTCATTTGCCTGTTCATTTATTTACTCACTGTAAATAAATGAATGTTTCCTATGCACCTAGAATATAGGCTCTATTTTCATTGTACAGTATTTGATGGCAGAGGTAGATAAACCAACCACTGGCAACAAATATAGTCATATGGTTACTACCAGTTGTGGTGAGCATTGGACTAGCAATAACAAAGGCAAATATGTGTGAGAGAGACAGAGTTATGCGAGTGAGGCTAGGCTACTGTGGATAAGGTTTGGAGGGAAGGCCTCTCTAGCTGACATTTGATTTGTTACCATGAGACACACAGGGAGACATGAGATTTCCCTAAGCAGAAATAGAGCCTTGGGAGCTAGAGACAGTTCAACCACAGCCAGTGGACCATGGAAAGGAGAGAGTCTTATTTTATTTTAAATGCATTAAAAAGTCATTGCCAGGTTTTAAGGAAAGGAAAGACATTACTTAATAAAAAGATTATCTGATGGCTTTGTGGAAAATGGGTAATATGAGGGCAGGATGATTGACTGAGTAATGTGGTAGTCCAGGTGAGATATGATAATGGCTTGGAATAAGATTATGGCAGTAGAAATGAAGAGGACTTGGAAGATTTATGATCCATTTTGTAGAAAGTATTGACAGAACAGGTTGATAAGATGAACGCAGGGAGTTAAAGAAATAAGCAAATTGGCATCTTAAGTAGTTTGCTTGAGCTATTGTCTGGATGGTTTTGCCATTTACTGAGAAGGGATAGAATGAGAGAGGAATAGATTTGGGTGAGGGTGGAGATTAACAGATTAATCCTAATGCTTTTGTTATGAGATGTCTAAATAGCCATCCAAGCAGAGATACCAAACAGGTAGTTGGATATTATCTTAACTCAAAGAAATGGGAGAGCTAGAGGTAAGGGGAAATAAAAAGCCCACAGTGATTTTTTTTTTAAAGTCTCTGTTATTAACGTCATGGAGCTATTCAAAGCTATGTGTTCAGATAGGTCTCCCAGCCAAAGCAGTAGGTAGATAATAAGAACTAGAATAAAACTTCAATACATTACAAATTCATTTTTCATTAATTCAGCTTATATTTGAAGTTTACATTAAAGCATTCTAATTTTCCAAATGTCCTGCTGGTAATGTGTTATCACATGCATTAACTGTTTTGAAATGGTATTATTACCCTTATAAGCACATGACTATTCTTAGAAAATGGGCTATATCAAACTTTGATACAATTTCACAACTTTTGACAAAGACTCATATCTGCAGGTACTATGGGTGTAATGTTTTCTGGTATGGAATAATGTGTGATAAAACTCCCCAAACTCTATAATAAGTTTATGCATATTAGCCATTGAGAAATTCAGACATGATCATATTCCTGCGGCTCCTCTGTGGGAGCCGGGTTAAAACATATGTCAGCCCAAAGTCTCTGCATTCACTGTTCAGTTTCTATGTCACATATTCTTTACACTTAAAGAAATTCCTATAGGCACGAATGTAATAAGATTGCAGCAACAGTACTTATTATCCCTTGGTTCAACAGATTCTCGATGCCTGCTGCGTGTGATCAGAAACATCTATGCATAAAGGAGTTAGTACATATGACTATGTTGAACACTGATAATCACAAGTCACTTACACAACACTTTGCTACTTTCAAGAGACACCTCCGCCTTTTACTTTTAACCTTCATGATGAAGCAGTGGAGTAGATGAAGCAGAGATGTAGTAAATGAAGAAACTGAAGCAAACAAATACTATAGGCCTAGAGTCCCATATTTATTAAAGAGCAAAGCTGTGATTGGAGGGAAAAAAACCTTCCAAAGTTTAGTCCATACCTTCTACAGAAACACAACACTGACAGAGAAAACAATGTGCATTAAAAGTATAAAAGTATGCATTTAAAAGTATAGCATATCTCCTAGAAAAAGTTCTAAAATAAGAATTAGTACATATGGTGTCTAGGCCACTTAGATTAGCTATATGTCACTGGAAAAGACACATGACATCCATAGGCTTCAGGATTTTTTTTAAGATCTATTCACCACAGTAATTCAACTTCTTTTTATTGAGTTTCAAGTTAGAATAATACAGCGCACAGTCTTAACTTTACAATGCAATGACTTTTTAAAAATATATACACTCATGTAACCACCAAAGTCAAGATAAATTACTTCCACCACCCAGAAGCCCCTTTCTCTCAACTTCCAATCAATACTTCCCATAAAATCAACACCATTATGACTTCTTTCACCATAGATTCATTTTGATTGTTTGCGAACTTTAAAGAATCACAAAATACCTATCCCTTGGTGTCTAGCTCTTTACTTTTTAAGAATCAAGGTTTTAAGTGAATTATAACATACAGTGAAGTGCACAAATAAGTATGTAGCTACTTGAATTTTTACTAAATATATCCATCCAAGTAACCAGCACCCAGATCAAAAATTAAAACCTTACCAGCACTCCAGGATCCCCTGTCATGTCCCTTTCAATCAGGAACTGATTTCTAAGACTATAGATTAGTTCACCTTTATGTAAGTGGGAACATAGAGTGTGCACACTTCTGTGTTTGATGTCTTTCACCCCAAATTATATTTGGTAGATTTATCTATATTAATGTGTATAGTTCTAGTTTTATTCTTTTTCACTTCTGTTTAGTATTTCATTGAAAGACTACACCAACAGTTTTAGAAATCCACTTTATATTTTTGGACATGTGAATTGTTTGCAGTGTTGGTCTATTATGAATCGTGCTGCTGAGAGTATTATTGTTTGTGTCTTTTTGTGAATATATGTGTGCATTTCTGTTGGATATATACCTAGTAGTGGAACCACATATGTTCATGTTTGGGAGATACTGCCAAACAGTTTTGTAAAGTGATTACCAGCATTTTATGAAAATTTGAGCTATTCTACATCCATGTCTGCACTACACAGTGATGTGTTGATAAACTGGCTCTTTGGAGAAGAAAATTCGACCTCAACAGTTCTTATCTTTTTATTTATTTATTTATTTATTTATTTATTTATTTATTTATTTATTTTGAGACATTGTCTGGCTCTGTCACCCAGGCTGGAGTGCAGTGGCGTGATCTCTGCTCACTACAAGCCCCACCTTCCGGGTTCACGCCATTCTCCTGCCTCAGCCTCCTGAGTAGCTGGGACTGCAGGCGCCCACCACCACGCCCGACTAATTTTTTGTATTTTTAGTACAGACGGGGTTTCACCGTGTTAGCCAGGATGGTCTCGATCTCCTGACCTCCTGATCCACCTGCCTCGGCCTCCCAAAGTGCTGGGATTACAGGCGTGAGCCACCGCGCCCGACCCTAAGAGTTCTTATCTTTAAATGAGGATGAAATTGACTTCATTCAAACATTTATTTATTCAGGAAACACTTGACATTGTGCTAGATATAATCCTTATCGCCTAAACTAGTATAGAAGACAAATTGATTAAAATAAGATGTTATTGGTGTGAAAGACATGTAACCAAGATGTTAATAATAATTCATAGTTGGGACATTTAATCTTGACTCGCCCATTTATTGAAAATATTATGGACTGTTTTTTTATGTTCCATGAATTGTGCCAGATGCTAAAAACACAAAAATGAATAACGAAGGATTTGAAGGGTAAGAGTTAGCTCAGTAAACAGAGAATGATGAGAGGCTGGAACAGAACATATTAGGCAATAAAGGAAGCAAGTTGGAAAGAGATGAGACTGGAAAGGGAGGCAGGAGTCTCTTTATGAGGGTTCCTCGCTTGCTGTGGTTAAGTAGTAGATACGTAGTCCAAAAATCCATGGAGAGCTGGAGAGGGAAGCAGGAAGATGACAGGGTCAGATCTGTGTTGTAAGCAATCACACTGGCAGCAATGTGAAGATGGGATTAGGGGAGCCATGGCCAGAGGCAGAGGTCATTCATGAGACTGTTGTAAGGGACTAATGACTTCATCCCTTGAAGGACAATGTGGCAACATCCATAACAACAGAAAATGTTCATTCTCTTTAATTCCGGTTCTAGGGGATGATCCCACAAATATATTCAAATGTGTGAGAGGTGTTCAGGATTATTTGACACAGTAAAAGACTGTTAAAACTGTTTTTCAGTGCTACACTAATGGTTAATTAAATGATGTAACATCTACACCACATAGAGATGAAAAATAATATTGTAGATGTATGTATAATGAGACAAAATAATAAAAAAGCTATATTGTTGAGTGAGAAAAAAGCAAAAAGGATTAGGGAAGGTATATATAATGAGTTGCTGCACAGTTAGCTGAAAAGCATTAACATACAAAGAGTGAATGAAAGAAGAAAATGTAGGCAAGGGGACTTAAAATAAGTAAGCATAAAAATGGGAAGGAAGTCAAAGGAGAATTAGATACTATTAGTGACATAAAAGTGGGTTTTAAGAAGGAGAAAGTGATAAATGGTGACAGATACCTCAGAGAGACCAGTCAAAGAAGAGCCGAAAAGTGTCCACAAGATTTAGTAATAGGAGGCCAGTCATAGGTGGCTTTGATGATTGACATCCTAGGTAGTTTTGAGAATTATTCCATTAGAGTTCCTGGCTTTTCATTTTTTCAGCAACATAAGGAAGAGAAGAGCTTCTAAGTCAGGGTAACCTTTACTCACAGACACATACTACTAGCACAATATGGTATTAACATAAAATAAGTTTATTAATGAAAATGTTCAAATACAGAGCAATAATTCCCTAGGCTCTTATTATCTCATGGAAAGACTTATGCTTGGGTTAGCACAGCTGGACTAAGAGCAACATAAAAAGGACCCAAGGGAGGAAAAAGGAGCCTATCAACATCTAGGTGACAGTGTAGCAAGAGCTTCCTGGTCAAGTAAGTCTCTTAGAAAGCAGAGGCTGAGGCTGGAGAGCTGTATTTTTTCATTGAACTGACTCAGACTTGCTGAACCAGCTGCTGACTTCCTAAAAGAGGGAGGAACTAAAACTCCAGGACATCCACAATCATCTCTCCAGGTCTACTCTACTATTCCTTAGAAGCTCACTAAGTAGAATTCTCTCCAGACACTAGATTTGATGTCAAATTGCAGCATTTTCCAATGTGTAGTTCTGGAGTAGACTATTGATAAGGCCTTTTGTAGCTTGGTCAAATGGCCAAACGGGAAGTGACATTTTCAAACTTATGATAAAATCATGTTACTGCCTACTGTCTAGGGATGTCATGGATGATCTGAGGGGCTGCCATTTCATATTCGTAATTGGAATACAGGGAATTATTCCTTAATTCCCTACCTACATCCTGAGGTCAACGTATTTGTACCCAACCAGTCTTTCATCCTTCCTTGAGAATAAATCAGACACTCTGCTCTTTATTTGCAGTTATAAATTTCATAAATATTCAATAGATTGCCAGTTTGGCTTCATCCGCATCTCTGTGTGGATGAGCGTGGTCAATTAACCACTGAAGTGAGAGTAAGTGTCCAACTTTATATTTCTAGATTTGTGCTCCACCTGAACAACGTATTTGTCAACGTAATTTCTCTTGAGTCAATTCTGAGTTGTTTTCGGTGGTCCTCATTGTTAAGTCAACGGTGAAGTTAGGTCAACATTGTTTTAGCAACTATTATTGAGAAGTGATGGTTGCATTTTGTTGTTGTTATTAATATTCCATTATTATTCTGTATTGGCAGGTATTGTAGACAAGTTAAAAACTGAGTATGTGAATAAATTGTTTTATCCGTTTCTATAATTGTCGTTCAATCTGGCTCAATAATAAAAGAGCACACCATGAAGATGAACACATCTGATGGCATGCTACATCTGTCCACCATGATGATAACCTGCTGACAGCCAATGGCACTGAGTAGAACTTCAGGCTATAGTCCCTGATCTTCACTTCAAGTGGTACTCTTGATTGTAGAGCACATCATCCTAAGGTCTAATTAGGGTTGTACTACAAAGAGCACGCTCACGGGGACAACCCCTATGTGTAACATAAATATTGAACTTATGATTAAGTCATCATAGTTGTTTTCATGAGAGGGGTTTCTTTTAATACCAGTTATTTTTGTGGTGTATAGGTGTATCTAGCTGTAGTTTTAATGTGCATTTCCTTGGTAACTAAAGTGTACCCTAGTAATTTCAATATTCACTTTTGTAAAGTGTTAGTTTAGTGCTGTTTTTTAGCCTTATTTTCTTTTTCATTAAAAAGCCTAAACATTATTTAACATTTAGCCATTTTTATTTATCTTGGCAGTACTGATTTCAAGTTTATTTTGTGAACAGAGAACATATTCTCTGTGATTTTAATAATTTGGAATTTTTGAGATTTTCTTTATGGTGTAAAATATAATCTACCTTGGTAAATGTTCAAATGTGCACCTAAAAGAATGTGTGTCATACACTTATTTGCACAGTTTCAAAGATGACAAATTAAGCCAAATTGACGAATTGTACATTCTGTCATTAGTGATATTTTGTATGTTTTTTCTAATTAGAAAGTTATGGTAAATTATTCAGCTATGATGATGCATTTGTCTAAGTTTACATTTACTTTTTTCAACTTTTGTCTTTTATATTTTGAAGATACATTATTTGTTGTATGCACATTCAGGATTACTTTGTGTTTTTGTTAAACTGCCCCTTTTATCATTGTAAAGAGGCCAATTTATTTCTTGTAATATTTTTGCCTTAAAGTCTGCTTTGACTGGTACTGACATAGTAATTTTCCTTGCTTAATGTTTGCTTGGTATATGTTTTGTCATCGTTTACTTTTATGTGTCTTATGTTCTTATATCTGATGTTTGTCTGTGTAATAAAATTAGTATTTTTTTTTTTTTTTTTTTTACTAGTGTGACAATCTTTGCCTTTTAATTATTTGGTTCATTTTGATTTTTTAAATCTACTGTTTTGTTTTGTTTAAAGTCTATCATCTTTCTGTTTGTTTTTTACTTGTTTCATCTGGTCTTTTATTTCTTATTTATCATTTCTTGGCTTTTATTGCATTAATTATTTTTATAATTGATTTTGTTCTTTACAATTGACTTTCCAGTTACACATGTTTATTCATTGTGTAGTTAAATTTGTTTTCAATGTACCTTCTTGATTTGTTGTAGCCTATTTTAAGATAGCACTTTTATTACTTCCCAAACAATCCAAGAAACTTTGTTACTTTACTTTCTTATCCCTTCAGCCTTTTGTGCTATCTTGTCATATATTTTATTTCTACATATGTTATAAACCCTACAGGGGAAGCATAGCTTGCAATGACTAAAAAAACACCACATAGTATAACTTCTTCAAGATAACTGGTAAAGTTGCATTCTGAAAATTCTTAGGGGATACATGCAAAAAAGATGAAAACCAAAATACTCAGTGCCACTTTTCGGTGTTGTCATAGGCATCCAGGACTCTGATCTCAGCCAACTTCTCAATTGTAAAGATGAAATTTACTACACTAGTAGCCAAAAAGTTTATATATATTGTTTATATATATTATATATTATATATATTATTTATATATTATATATTATTTATATATTATATATATTATTTATATATTATATAATATATATTATTTATATATGTATTTAAATTTATTCTTAGCCAATACTTTTTTTCTTTTTGAGACAGAGTCTCGCTGTGTGGCCCAGGCTGGAGTGCAGTGGCTCTATCTCGGCTCACTATAAGCTCCGCCTCCCAGGTTCACATCATTCTCCTGCCTCAGCCTCCAGAGTAGCTGGGACTATAGGCGCCCACCACCATGCCCGGTTAATTTTTTGTATTTTTAGTAGAGATGGGGTTTCATCGTGTTAGCCAGGATGATGTGGATCTCCTGACTCGTGATCCACCCACCTCGGCCTCCCAAAGTGCTGGGATTACAGGCGTTAGCCACCGCGTCCGGCTGCCAATACAGTCTTTATTATTTTCTACTTTTTAAACATTTACCTTACTAGAAACTATGATTTAGATGAATCTTTTAGATGAAATTAATTTGTAACTTTTCTGCATTTGTTTGTAGCTATTTCCTGTTCCCAGCTTTACATTTTCATATAATTCAACCATATGTTTAAGTCCCAGACCTTCTACTCTCTCCAGCAAGCATGACATGACTCCTTTAGTGAGCACCTCACTTATTTCAAATTTATGAGTAGCTCTCTTACATTGTTTTCCCAACCATTACTTTGTATAACTGTAATTAGACATGTATGTCATCTTCCTCACTAGACCTAAGTTCCTTAATGTCAGATCTTAAATATATTTTCTTTATATGTTCTCAATGAAATATTTTCTTTTATATTCTCTATGAAAACATAGAATAATCAGTTGAAACATGGACATAGCCTTCATGGTATGCGTTAGTAAAAACATTGGTATTTCTACAGCATGTTTAAGCCAGAGCTAATTTTGAAGCCTCTGCTTTGTCAGTGTATTCTTGTGTAGATAGATACAAGGTGACTGTAGCTGAATGCTTCATTAAGCAGTGGGAGTTTTGAGCCAGGGGCAATATATCAGGGATTAATTGTCAGTTGGTAAGCAAATTAGATAACGATCAAGGTTACACAAAGATTACACTGTCTTAAGAATAAATGTTAGCCAGGATGGCATAAAGGAACTGATAATCAGGTAGGAAGACGTTATGGCAAGGAATGTGTTTCCTTAAACAACCTTTAAAACTAACAGAATTTTAATAAGATATTGCCCCCAGTCAATAATATTCCACTGAAAAATAATGAAACCTGCAAGGGTGATGGTTGCAATTCTGCAGGCACCCAGAGACTCTGTAGGAGGCCTGCACATGCTTCTTCCCTGCCTCTCCTACTATTTACAAACATAATGAAAATGAAAATGAATATGCTGCTTGACTGCTACTCTAACAGCAAGGACTGTGAGAAGAATATTGTTTTAGTTTGTCTGTCAGGGTGACCTTTATGAATTTCACTGTTGCTAGAAAACTCAGGCTGATGGGACAATGTTCTCATTTCTTTAAGAAAGATTTGAAAGTTCACAGGAACTACTTTTAAAGTTACTTCTTGGAGAAGTTTTGCTTTTTTATTTGCATTTAGTTCACTTTGTTTTTATATTAAAACGTATGATGTGATGCACAGTGTATCATGCACAATGCTGTACAGAGATGAAGGGGCTTGTACATTGCTCCCACAGTCACAGAACTGTCACCAGGAGGCATTTTTCTTACAGATCAGCAACGCAGATGTTTCCACTAGGGGTAAATGTTAGAACAAAATAAAAGAATAGACATAGATACAGCTATTGCAAATAAATGCATGTTTTAAAATTCAAACCTCTCTCTTATCAAGTGGTATTCATGAATTAATTAGATCTCCCCCAAGTGTAGCTTACTTAATAACAATTGTGTTTATCAAAATTATGGTATTCTCATTCACTGTAGAGCTATGGTTATTAAAAATGGTAGAGGAAAGTGTGCTTTTGGGAAGGCAAATTTCACACACCTAAGTTGTGTGTGCATTCATAGTAAAAGCAATGGCACCAGCCCGAGGACACATTAGTCAATGGCAACTAAGCCTTATGAAGACACAACTATGATGATCATACACAATGGCTTCCACTTGCTATTTACCTCATAGAACCATTGTATTTATAAATTTCACTTACCACCTTTCACAGCCCTCCTTGTCATTGTGTTTTGCAGTTTCCTCATCTCTAGAGTGAAAGGACTAAACAAATGAATTTCTACAGTTTGATGACTCTGTCTTGCAAGAAAGATTGCAATTTCTTTGCTGTCAGAGACATAATCTGTTTTGTTTATCTTTGCATATTTCATAATGCTCAGTAAATGATAAATAAATGACATTTAAAATATATCTTATTTTCCTTCTGAATGGTAGTTATGCATACTTACTAGTAGTATCTTTCATATGGGCTCATTTGAATGAGTGGGTACTAGCTTTAATATTTTCATAAAGTGCAAAGCCAGAGATAAAAGACAAAGGGATAAAGGAAGAATTTTTTTCTCTCTCTCTACACACACACACACACACACACGCATGCACACACACATTTTCCCTTAAACATCAACTTGTAGAACTGGTGTGTGTGTTTACAGACCTTTTTTTAAATTCCAAAAAGAATTACACTGTAAACATTTTTTAATAGGAAACATACTGTAAACAAAAATGCAAATGAGCTAGATAAAATGTTCTTTTTGGTTAGGATTGGTTCATGAATTCTATTTTTTGTCTTCATGCTCTGTGACTGGAACACAGGATAGTTAACAAGATAATTAATTTCTCTGCATCTTAGGTTTCCTGCAAAATCATGCTAAGTTTTTATAAACATTGGTGTGTGGTTAGGAAATATGCTTTTTATTTCCAAATAAAAAATGTATTATTGATTTATATTCACACATGCAGTTAATGTGTTTATGATGTACACATATGTATATATAATTTTATGGTACATGTTAGGATAAAAGCTAAGGACTTTTGATTTCTTTTGATTGTTTAATTTTTATTTTTTGAGACAGGTCCTTGCTCTGTTGCTCAGGCTGGTGTGTGTAGTGGTCGTAGATTACGGCAACCTTGAACAGGACAAGTGGTCCTCCTGCCTCCCAAGCAGCAGGGACTATAGGTGCACAACACTATTCCTGGCTAATTTTTTAAAACTTTTTCTAGAGAGAGGATCTCGCTCTGTTGCTCAGTCTGGTCTCCAGCTCCTGGCCTCAATCCATCCTCCCACCTCAGTCTCCAAAAATACTGGGATTATAGGTGCAAGCCTCCATGCTAGGTCTAAGGGTTATAGTTATTATTCTACCAGTGGCCGGTGGAAATCATAACCATTCTTTAAAGAGCTAATCCGTTTATTATGAAAAATAAATTTAGAAATTTAGTCTTTAAACATTCGTATGAAGCTATTTACTTTTTTTGTTTTGTTTTGAGATGGAGTCTCACTCTGTCGTCCAGGCTGGAGTGCAGTGGTGCGATCTTGGCTCACTGCAATCTTTGCCTTCCAGATTCAAGTGATTCCCCTGCCTCAGCCTTCCAAGAAGCTGGGACTGCAGGCGTCAGCCACCATGCCCAGCTAATTTTCGTATTTTTAGTAGAGATGGAGTTTCACTGTGTTGGCCAGGCTGGTTTTGAACACCTGACCTCATGATCTGCCCACCTCAGCCTCCCAAATTTCTGGGATTACAAGTATGAGCCACCATGCCTGGCTAAAGCTATTTACTTTTTAGGAAAATTCAGTGCAATTACATATATATAAACCTCAATAAACATGCCACTGCTTGTTCAATGGTAACTACAGTAATATTTGCAAAACAGAAGACTCCTGATTGTAGTTCTGGGGAACTGTTTCATTCATGGTCACATGAAATGGAAAAGTTACCTCCACTTGTGGGAAAAAAATAAGATAGTTGTAACACAAAGGAATAGAGTTAACTGATATTAATCCATTTTAAACGAATGTGTCATTCTTAGTAAATTGTGTGTCATTTCTCTTAGTAAATTTCAAAATTTTCTGTAAAATAACTGGCATTGATTTTTGCACTCTCTCTGAGACAGACACATTGTTCATGTACCTTTGCTCATTGCAGTTTGAGCTAAAATATATATTTGAAGTGAAGAGTTTTTGCTAAAGAACACAGATCTGTTGGATGCCTTTATTTCTATTTCTGAATTATCTTCAACCTCCCTTCCTCAGCCTTCTCAGGCCTCAAATCCTTCTTTTAATTTTAATTCAAATGAGCAAACTGCAATTCTACACTTTAAAATGTATCACATGTTATATTTACCCTCGTAACTTGAAACTATGTATACCTTTTTTTTTTCCTCCAGAAATCAGCCCTGAATTATGGTTCTTTTTTTGGTTTCCTCCATGATGATTTGAGAATGCTGATTTGAAAGGGAGAATATAATATTAAAAAGTTTGTATGAGCTCACGTGAAGCAATAAGACAACAGAATGATAATTTCATTCAAACTTATCAAAGTGTCAACAGAAACGTTTTTCTCAGATCAATTGTCATGCGCGCACACTCACACGCACACATTAAGGCTGTTTCAGGCTTTATTCAACATCCACACTGAACATTTCTTTCATGGAAATGAAATACTCTTTTTTATAGGTGAAAGACCGATTCCTTTCTCATTTATTGAATCTCAAAATATCTCATATGTCTAGTGGTAAGTCTTCATTCATGTTATTTGAGAGTGTCAGTTGTAGTGCAGAACCTCAGCTATCCAGTCACCTTAGCTTTAAGCTAGAAAATAAGAAAATGAATCAGGATGTCTGTGACAATGATATATAATGTGACACTTGATACAGTACGAAGTCCAAGAGCACTCAGAGATGTGCAGAGAAAGTAAGCCAATTTAATAAAAGGGGACAAAGAACTGCAATGACATAAATCCCAAAAGCAATTTTATAGTCAGTATGTTGTTTACACAGAAACCAGGGAACTGCCTAAAGTTGAGATGTTTTACTGAATCTTTGAACAGTATATGCCACTTTGGCTCTATTGCCAAGATGTTGCCCAGGTATTAGTGGTGGGTTCGGAGGAATACAAGTAAGAAAAGGCCAGTCCTCAAAGAGGAAAACTGCAAGTGAATATGCATGTGTACCTTAAAGGAGAGAAAGCTTTATCAAGTGAGCTAGCCCTGAAAAGGAAAATTTTTATTATAGCATCTAACACATGCACTTACCCCCTTCATTTTGTTTATCCATAATTGTGCCTGACACATTACTAATGCATCATCTAAGCTACAGATATATATGTTGTTGAAGTCATCAAAGAAGCCTGTGTTGGGCCATTGTAGATTTTCCTTACATTCATTCAAAACCCACCAAATCTTTATAGAGTGCCTGTTACGTACTGAGATACAACAAAGAAGGAATCATACAGCTCTAAGTGAGAATTATCAATTGTTAATGGTTCTTAATTAAACTTCGAGAAGAGTCTTTTAATCATATCGATTCACTTAATGATCTATCATCAAGCCTACATTGTCTTGTCTATTCCAAAAAATACAGTGAGTTGCTTTGTCTTGCCTAAATTCTGATGCATAGGGCCTTGCCTATAGGATTTCACTGAGATCACCAGAGCAACAGAACAGGGTACTTAGCCTGCTTCAGCTCACTACCTTCCCTGATAATTACACGAAAGTCCTTTGTTACAATCTGTTATAGAATTTTGTCTGGCATCAACCCTGATCCCCATTTTAGCAACTATCTTCCTTATAATTAACAACAACAACGACACGCTACTCTGTGTCTTCTGAAATTTATTTATTCCAGTGGAACTTCAGATTTATGCATTTATTCACTTGTTTGTTTGCTTGTTTGTTTATTTGACAATGTTTTACCTGAAAAATTATCTTCTTTTAAATGACTTGACTGACTTTGCAATTTCCTTAGCAATTTTGAATTTTTTTAGATTATTTTTTATCATTGACTGGCTATCTTCTGAAGTCTGAAGATAGTTCTTCTAGACCAAACTTTAAAAAAGGTTAAAAAGTAAGAGTTGACTTTGGGGCTGAGATTGAAATATGTTTCTAACACTTACAGGCAGCAAGACATTTGTAAGTTAAACAAGATCTAAGTGCTTCTGTTCTGTTCCCTTGTTGTAAAATGGGGAAAATAATAGCACTTTACCCACAGAATTGTGGTAAAATTTGTACTTGATTCTTGTAAAGTGCTCAAAATAATGCCTCGAATATAGTAAACATTCAAAACTATTAGATAATTTTTTTAGTAACAACATTAAATACTAAACTCATGTTGTTTCTCTGTAAACAACTTAAAATCAATTTGTTTTGGTATTATCATTTTTATACATGTTAGCTCATTTGAAGTTATAAATCAGTCAGTAAGATCATATACATCTGGGCCACTGGTATATATTTGACTTTTATCATGCATAAAATTCTCAACTTGTTCTACAGTTTCTCAGGCAATAAGGCATTTTAGGTCTCCGATTGCAAGAGAGACACTGAGCTTTGTGGTGAAGAACCTAGGTTCCATTGAGACTAATGGGCTCTACCACCTGCTAGAGGCTTGATCTTAGAGAAGCGCATGACTATTCAGACTGAATTATGGGCATAGTTCCCTCTTTGGGTCGTGGCACTTGAAGCCTTTTTAATCCCAAATGTTTTATTACATTTACAGACTCAGGGGCAAGAGGTAAGAATTCCATTTATTCTCCTTTGGATCTTTCTTTGTTTTCTGAGGACAAGGAAGAAAATCTTCACATCCCTGAGCTCTAGATATTGATGTGGTTTATGTGTCCTATGTAGTCTAATGCTTTCTGGTCTATTTGGAGGCTGCTCTCCACGTTCTCACCTTTCCCTACAGGAAAAGTGTTAGATCAGTTATCTCCACTAGGACTCCAACAGGGTTCAAGGTCTGGTTGCAACCATCTTCTCTCTAGCCCAGGTTATAGCTAAGACTTAAGGGCAAGGTGGCCATATTCTAGTTGCTACAATGCAAGAGAATCTGTTTGTGCAGAACAAAACATACTCATGAGGCACACAAAGAAACCTGTTACATTATAGTCATCAGATACAGTAGAACGAGAATTTTATAAATATTTATTTCTGCAAATCCTACAGAACTAAGTTTTTAAACACAAAAAAATATTAAATATAACACATAGCAAAAAGTACCATAAACTAAAATATAGCTAAACTAATTGCCACAAAATATAAAGTTGTGTAGCTGCCACTTAGGTCATGAACTAGAACGTGGCAAGGACTTGAAAAAGCCCCCACTTTGTGTTCTCTTCGGATCCCCACCCCTCCCTCTAAGCAAATTCTGCTCTTACTTCTAACACTGTAGTTTACTTTGATCTTTGTTAGTTTTAAAACACTGTATAAGTGGAATCATGCACCTTGTATTCTTTTTTGTCTGTCTCCTTTCATTGAACATTATGTTTCATTGAGTATTATGTTTATGTTTGGGATTCATCCATGTTGTAGTATGTAGCAATTGTATGCATTTTTATTGTTATGTAGTATTGTGTCATACAAATATAATGCCACTTGTCTCTTCTATTAATTATATTACTATAATATAAAACATTATTATAAGTATCTTAATTATAATATATCCCATCTATTGTTAATGTCCATTTTTTTGTTTATATTAGGAATATGGGTGATACACACATTTCTTTATTTTTGGTACATGTGAAGACACATTTCTATGGAGTATAGCTGTAGGCATAAACATTGGTTCATAGAGCTGAAATTTTTTTAAAGTAATTGTACTAACCCACAGAACCACTGGTATATATGATGGTTCTGTTTTGCCTCATATCTTCATTGATATGTGGTACTGTCAATTTATCTATGATACTGGATGAGGAGTGGTATCTCATTTTAAACATAATTTTTACTTCCTTGTCTTCTTATGAGGTGAAGCACTTCCTCACAAGTTTATTGTACATATGCAGTTCTTCTTTTGTACCATCCATCTTCAACCCTAAGGCTTATTTTCCATCAGGTTTTCTGCCTTCTCTTTGTTGGTTTGTAGCTATTCTTTCCATTCCAGACCTGTTCCCTCTATTTGTTAAATGTGGTACAGATATCTTCTTCCATGATGATTTGCCATTACACTCTCTGTTTGTTTGTTTGTTTAAGATGGGGTCTCGCTCTGTCACCCAGACTGGAGTGCAGTGGTGTGATCTCGGCTCACTGCAACCTCTGCCTCCCAGGTTCCAGCGATTCTCCTGCCTCAGCCTCCCGAGTAGCTGGGATTACAGACGCAGGATACCATGCCCAGCTAATATTTTGTGTTTTTAGTAGAGACAGGGTTTCTTCATGTTGGCCAGGTTGGTCTCAAACTCCTGACCTCAAATGATCTGCCCACCTCATCCTCCCAAAGTGCTGGCATTACAGGCGTGAGCTACAGCACCTGGCCCCTCTTGGTTGTTTTAATAATGAGAAGTTTTAATTTGAATTTGCTCAAATGTAGTAATTTTATTTGTGGTTAAATTGTTTATACTATGTTTGGAAATAATTTCCCTAAAAATTCAAGAAATTCTTTCAAGATCATGAAGTTATTCTTCCATATCATTTTCTAAAAGCTTTGTTTTACACTCACATTTATTTTTATAGGAGTTTATAAATAGTATAAGATAGCAAATAGAATTGTTTTTCTATTGCCTAATCACAGTTTATTAGATATATGGATATTCAATTGCCCTATTACAATTTATTGAAGTTTTGTATTCCCTGTTGCTCTTCAGGAGAAATGTTGTCACAATTCACTTACTGCCCATGTAGGGCTGAATTTGCTTCTAGACTCAGCATTCCATTCCCTTCTTCTATTTTTCTCTGTCTGTACCAATACTATCCAGTACTAAATGCTGTAGGTATAGAATAACTTGTTACCTGATCCAACTCCTTCCACTTTGCTCTTCAAGATTATCTTGGCCTGATGGCATTTCTATATAACTTTCTGAAAACATGCCAATTTCACAAAGACAAACACACACACACACACACACACACCCTGTTAGAATCATGATTAATATCATATATAATTTCTGGATTAATTTTAAGAGAACCTGCATTTCATAATGTAAGACATTCCAATCCATAAACATGACCTCATCTCCTATTTATTGAGATCTTTAACTTCTTAATGTCATCCCAACCTCCACACCAGTTTTCATCATAGAATCACCTGTTATTATAGATCCTGGAAGATGGTAAACACATTATCATAAATAAAATGGAACCCAATGTCTCTGCAAAGATACTATAATGAGAAAACTGAAAACGAGTGTGGCTTAATTGGCTTCCTAGTTCAGGAATATGTTCTTTTCTTGCTATAGCAAAATGCAGTTTAATTTAATAAATGGTGTCTTTGCCAGGAGGTGGCAAGTCAGTCTGTGATTCACATTATGTAATGAGGGCTTATTATTTTTTGCTGGTCCTGGTATGAGAAAACCTAAACCATCCATCCAAGCCACACAGAACTGAGTTATATGACTGAACTGTCCATTCAAAGGGCCTTATTGACCTAATAGCACTGAATAGTTCAAAGATAGACAAACAGAATTTCCCTGAGTCTTTCTTAATAGAGCTAGCAGAACTTCAATAAAAAATATAATTCTAGCTCAATAGGCTTTGCAAATTTTAATATTGGCCATGTTTAAATCCTTTCTCTTTAACCTGAACTTTACAGTCTGTGTCTCTGGCTGTGGTTTGTAGTTGCATTTTTCTCTGTGGAATCAGCTTTCCTCTCTGAACAAAGAGAAATTTAATCTCATTTTATGAAGAATTCTATCTTCCTTAAGTGCATCAAAATAACCCTTTTTTTTTCTGTAATGCTATGAAACATACTCCAGTAAAGCTTAATGCAGGAAATTATCTTTTAATCCCATATTGCCTAATTTCACATGGCCTCTAAACACATTCAAATTCAGAATGTGAAAAGGTAAAACTCTCTCTTCAAAAGATGATGACCATAATTCCATTGTCAACTTCAACCTCAAGGATGGATAAATAAAAATATGGAATCATTTTGTTTAGGTATTCCCTATTTTGCTTAAAATTTTACTTCATTACGTTTTGCTTAGTTGACTTGTTCACATATTGACTTTTCCCTTTGGGCTCAAAGATGTTATTTACTTGGGGATATGGGATGTTTTTCCATTTCAAATATATTAGATATAGACTCAAACCTTCACCAAGTAGCAAAATGAATACTCAAACAACATAATCAATAAATAGTCATTTTCTTTTATTCATTTCCTGTGAAAATCTCATGGCCACCTTATTCGAGTAATAATGACTTGTTTCTAGATGAACGATCTCATCATGTTTGTCGGAATTCACTTCTATTATTTTAATTATATTTTACATCTATGTATAAATGAAAATCCTAGTACCAAAAAATGTAGATGTAACTCCTGCACTATATTCTGTAGTGGCAACATTGGACAAATAATTTTTCTAATTCCACTTTCTGCATCTGCAGATAAGAAATTTTAAGGAGTTTCTTTGAAAATTAAATGATAAAGTCCATGAATATATATAATAAACTAAAAAGTTCTGTATCTAAATATAAGTTATTTTTGCTGAATTGAAATCTGGCCAGTGATCTTTATAAAACAGGCTTAATTCTCAAGAGCTTGTATTCTTGAAGACGAAATCAGACCTAGCATTTTCAAGAATGTAATCCATGAATAAAAATTGTAAAGGTAATAATCACAACCATCTGTTTCAATCTGGGAGATACATGCTTGGGTACCCTACTCCTGGGTAGCCATTTTCATTTCTGTCTTCCCCAAATTTTTAACAGCATATGCTTAGACCAAAAGAGTGGTTTCTCAGAGACACTGAGCACAAACATGGTGTGCATATTTTTTTATTAAAAAATAGTGCTATATTTGGATAGAGGAAAATAGAAACAAAAGATATGGTTACTATCCTTGTACTTTTAAGACTCAACTATTCTTCGGAAATAAATATATATCATTCTTAAACCTTTAGGTGAGACACATCTTCTAGAGTTTTGTCCAAACTGGAGTGTATTATATTATAATTATATTACAATATAATAATGTCATTACTCATTAGTTTACCTAAAATCACAGTCAATGTTTGGAAGGTTGTAGGAATTTCCAGTATTTTTGTTGGCATTGTGTTTGTTTAGGCCTTAAATGACTTTAGATGTGGATGATTTTCCCAATAGAATGTTCAGTAATTCATTTTTCTTGAAACACAAACAGATATGCTGTCTGCATGCCCTGTGGGATGGCCAGAATCCTCTGGGGAACACACTGATTGTAACTAGAGGCAGGCATTTAGCACATCCTCAGATGCTGGCAGGTAGCAGGCATAATAAGCTGTGGGATTTCTTGGTATTTAGCATGCCTCTGAAACTGAAAGGAACCATACCGTTTGTAATTTTGGAACTTTAGCAATATAGAACACTATATGTAAGGCTAGGCAATGTTACACACCATGCCATTTCAGAAGGGTTCCAGGCTATCCAAATCCTATTCAGGCCACTGAGAAAGCTGGGTGTGGAGAATAGGTAACAGCCACACAGTGTTGAGGCAAAATTAAGTGAAGAGATGGCCTTAGCTGTATGGCTTTCACCATTCCTGGCTCAGTGCCTGCCACAAACTGTACTTTAAGTAAGTATGTCTTCCTTGGATACCAAAGTGTCACTTCTATTTGATCATGTTCAGCATTGCAGTTCCAGAATAATAGGCATAGCATAGTTTGTTTAATCAAAGCAAAGACATTGAGGGTGAAGTTGTTAGTACTATTTTATGAGTTATATTTATCCCCAGTGAAACATTCCTTGAATACACACAGGTGAGTTATTTGGAAAAGCAATTAATCTTGGGAAAATTAACTACTTAAATGCATAAAGTGCATATACTATGACTGGCAAAGGGATTTTGTTTTTTCATGTAAATTTTATTGTGTGTTTTGGCTTTGTGGTAAATATTATGTGGTGCCAAGAGTTATTTGAAGGCCAATGCTGATCATTCAAAATGAGATTGCAGAGATATATCAGGATTCCATTTAAAATTGAGCAATTAAAAAATTACTATTATTCTTACTTTTCCAAGTTTCTGCCTTGCTTACTTTTGGATAGAGATACCACAATCCACTAGATAATATAAGTAAAGCATGTATGCTGATATTAGTACTGGAATGCTGAGGGATCAATTTACGCTGTTTTAATCGAAAAAATGGCCATGTAGTAATTGAAAGCAAAAGCATTTAATACTGGATATTGAAGCAATTTAATTTAACTGTAAAAAAGTTTTGTAAAAGTTAAATTGTATTCCATTCCATTTTATTTTTTGTATCCAAAAGAAAAATATTTTGATGAAGGTATACATTTTTAAAAAACAATGAGTTTTTTTCTTATTGCAATAAAGAGCACTTGAGAGAAGCATATTAGATACAGCAAAAGAAAATATTAGTGAATTTGAAGGCATATTAAACTACTTACTTTACTGGAATTCTCATTTTTAGTTTTGACATCTGTTTTATATTTTTGTGCCATTTGGAATGTAGGTCAAAAATTCTTGCACCGTGAAAGACATTAAATAACATTTCAAAATGAATTGTGGACAATAAAGAGTAAGCCTTTCTGTGCCCGTACATCTGCTGTCCTCCCTACAATTTCTAGCACTGACATGAAAGGCAGTAATTTTTCTTTTTGCTTCCTTTTGTTTACCTCTCTCTCTGTATGTTTTCTGAATACTTTGGAACAACTGACAAAAATCTGATTTGGTTGCTCTGAAGGACTTACAGATAGGGAATACCTACATATACCTAAGGACACAGGCAAGGAAAGGTTAAAAAAGAATGCTTCTGTACTGGGAGAACCAAGAGATTTGTTAAATTGTATTACAAAAAGAATATTAACTGTCATTATCTCCATATTTCTGCCCAGTCTAAGATAATCCATTTTCACCTAGACTCCCAAACAGAAATTTTACTCTTGTCACCCAAAGGAATTAAAATATTATCTTTTCACACCAAAACTCAGACAAGAACACAAAATTCCAAGAACTGGGCAGGAGTCAATAAACCATAATGTCTTACGTGGCGAAAGAGATGCCATTGTGAGATGATAAGCAAAGCAGATGCCACCAACATTTTGTTGGATATCGTGGAGGGAAAACCATTCTTTATAGTAACATGTTACAAAGACTGGAAACATAAGGGATACATTTGAGTAAGCACGTAAAAATAGTAAAAACGTATGCAAAGAATTAAAGTACCAATTCAAATAGGCAGTCTGATATTTAAAGTAAACAAGAAACAAGATAGGAATGGAACACATAAAGTGAACAACGACAACAAAAATACTTTTAGGAATGACCAAATCAGACAATACTACAGGCTGGTGTATCTTAATTTCTAAAAAAGCAAAAACAGACCCTTTCTTTATGCAGTTGATATGAGCTGAAAACTCTTCCCTGCGCCAGCACTCTGTGCTGTTCAGAAGCTGAACCTGCAGGGTGGATGGATGTAGTAACCACAGTTGTTGGCATGTTGTTATTTAGAAACAAAGAGTAAAGCATTTAAGAACATTTAAATGGAAGAGTAGGAAACCTTGAGGTACTTAACACAATTTAAAAGTAGCAGAAGAAAATTACTCCACGTGGCCAGGTGCAGTAGCTCACTCCTATAATCCCAGCAATTTGGGAGGCTGAGGCAGGTGGATCACCTAAGGTCAGGAGTTCGAGACCAGCCTGGCCAACATGACAAAACCCCGTCTCTATTAAGAATACAAAAATTGGCTGGGCGTAGTGGTGCATACCTGTAATCCCAGCTACTCCCAGCTACTCAGGAGACTGAGGCAGGAGAGTAGCTTGAATCTGGGAGGCGGCAGTTGGAGTGAGCCGAGATGGCACCACTGCACCCCAGCCTGGGCAACAGGCTTCTTTTAAGAAAAAGAAAATTACTCTATCTGATATTGTAGATAAGCACCTAGTATTTGCTCCAATCCATAGAACATCAGAAATTTACCATCCGATCCAGATTTTTTTTTCAGTGAAAGGATGTTTGTTTTCTTCAATTAAAAATATTAGAGTTAAACTCTATATGCAGCAGTTTGAACTCAAATATAACATTTAACAAATTATAGGATGTCAGTATCTCAAATATAGTAAGGCTAAATTGTACATTAGATGAACGTATTTACAAATTTGTTTCAATCGGTTCAACTAGTTAATTCTTGATTGTAATAGTGCACATCCAATCTGTATTTTGTTACTCTTTTTGCTATAATCTAATTCTCTTCTTTTCTTGGTAATTAAACAAGCAAAAACATAAAGAAATAACAGCCCTTTCACATCTACTATGAACAATAAAACAGTAAGTTGTGAGTAGTCTTGATCCATATTGATTAAAGGTTACACTTCAGAATTCAGGCAGTACAACTACAAAATGAGAGAAGATTAAAATCACTAAATCTGATCTGTGAGAAGATTAAAAACAAGCCTCTTATAATCTCTCACTGCTGCCAGAAGTGGATTAAAAAATTAAAAGATCCTCCTACCTCCTCATCAGGAGTTTTATGAAGTATATACCATGAACATCACTAGAATTTTGAACAAGAAACTTGATAGAATAATTTAGCTGAAGCTATTTTTCCTAGAGAATATTTCTCAAGATTTTGTTACTATAAAAATAGTTTTGACTTTATTTTCCCAAAGCGTGTATTCCTCTTATGCATTTAATAATGACAGTATAGGCCGGGCACGGTAGCTCATGCCTGTAATCCTAGCACTTTGGGAGGCTGAGATAGGTGGATCACGAGGTCAAGAGATGGAGACCATCCTGGTGAAACCCTGTCTCTACTAAAAATACAAAAATTAACTGGATGTGGTGACGTGCGTCTGTAGTCCCAGCTACTCAGGAGGCTGAGGCAGGAGAATCACTTGAACTTGGGAGGCGGAGGTTGCAGTGAGCTGAGATTGCACCACTGCACTCCATCCTGGAGACACAGTGAGACTCTGTCTCAAAATATATATATATATATATATATATATATATTACACTACAGCTTTTCATGCAAAGAGTACTTATCTACAAAGTATATATGACTCTATTCATACAATCAGTCATGGATTAAAAGAAAGTTAATATTAGATAGAATAGAGTCACAAGTTATATTAGTACATTTTCATGCTGCTGATAAAGACATAACCGAGACTGGATAATTTATAAAGAAAAAGAGGTTGAATGGACTCCGTTCCATGTGGATGGGGAGGCCTCACAATCATGGTGGAAGGCGAAAAGCGCATCTTACATGGTGGCAGGCAAGGAAGAATGAGAACCAAGTGAAAAGGGAAACCCCTTATAAAAACATCAGATCTTAAAAGACTTATTCACTAACAGGAGAACATTGTGGGGGAACTGCCCTCATGATTCAAGTATCTCCCACCAGGTCCCTCCCATAACACGTAAGAATTATGGGAGCTACAATTCAAAATAAAATTTAGATGGCTTGCTTTTATTCTGGCCACACTGGCAGCTGATTAGATTGTGCCCACTCAAATTGAGGGTGGGTCTGCCTTTCTCAGTCTACTGACTCAAATATTAATCTCCTTTGGCAACATACTCATAGACACACCCAGGAACAATACTTTGCATCCTCCGGTCCAATCAAGTTGTCACTCAGTATTAACCATCACACAAGTTTAGCACAAATCCCCTTTATTTGCAAACCCCGAAAAAGAAAACTAAAGTCGGTTAAGATTTTCCCTCCCTGGCTTACAGGATTCCATCAAGAGGAATGAAGAGGGAGCCCAAGAAGTTTCTTAAACTTCACAAAACTGCAACAGCCTTAAACTACTTTGGCCTTTTATTCGTGTTTAAATCTGTTGTGACTAGAAGCTGAAAACTCACTCTCCCACTATAGAATCTTTGCCTTGATTTCTCCTCCCGTTTGGCTACAGCCCTCTTGATTCTAGCTTTCCTGTGGTTAGGGCCCTCAGCTTCAGGTCCTTACACCAATACCACATTTTTAGTGATGTCTTACACAGACATCATAGAAGGGACTATTATCCCTTCTCCTTTCAGGGTTCCTTATCCTCCTCTTATCCCTAATTTTATGTATGGGATATATTGCTATTTACAAATATTTGTGTGTGTGTTATATATGTATATACACAGATACATGTAACTTATTTGATTATCCATATCTCCTTACTAGACTATAAGCTCCAAGAAAGCAAAACCATTGCCTATTGTGTTCACTGCTATATCTCCTGCACCCAGGACAGTTCCTAGCCTGTAATTAGTGATCAACAAATATCTGCTGGTTCTTCTGCATATAGATATCCAGTTTTCCCATTGAATGAATGAATGGTTTAATAATATTGGAATATTTCCTGCGTTTATATCATTATTGGGAAAGAAGATATTTATATGCCACTAAATTAGTTACTCATAGATAGTGGGAGAAAAGTATCCTCAAGCTAGGAACACTGTATATTCTCAAAGAAACTAGATGTAACCTGATAAACCCTTTTTTTGGCTATAAAAGACCCACAAAAGTCTATACTTAGCATCTATCCCAAGACATGAAAGAAAATGTATTTTCCTTTCTAATGTTGTCACTTGGAGAAATACTTAGTCCAGTTATACCACGAAAAGTATCTTACACAACTGAGTTTGTATATTATAAATGTATAATGTTTGTGGTTTTTATGACATATGTGCAAACAATATACAGTAACTATTATCTGTCTTTTCAGTACTCAAAATGATGGCATAGTCTGAATCATCAGAAGTAAAATTGGAAAAATGTACCAAAATAATTTAAGTGGATAAATGACAGCTAAATATATAGAAATATATGTATATTTTGACAGTGTTTGCTTCCTAAAACCATTTCTGCGAAATGTGAGATTACTTCCTAAATGAACTCTAGTTGGTTTATCTGGAAAAGTCGTACTTCTGTGATAAGCAATTAGCACTCTCTAAGGCTAAGAAATTGTGTGTTTTAAAAAAGTAAATAAATATTGATTTCCTTTTGGCTTGAAGAGTTTTGAAACTCCACTTGTCTAGCACAAAAGTGCCTTCCTACTACCTTTTTCTTATACTAGGCTCTGAATTTCTCTCCTAATGTCTATTCATACCCAAGTAAACTCTTGATCTTGTATCAAATGTAGTGGAAAATACTTACCTTTAAGTTACTTCCAAAGAGAACTTCCTTACCAAGATCTTACAATCAAAGATGCTTATATTTCTCAGTAGACTTTTCATTATTTCAGATTATGAAAATGAAGAGAGACACACATTCATAAACATACACACACACACAGATATAGTACATGTATATTCTTTGCTTAATTTTGTGAGTTTCATAGCTTATAGACTTGGAGAATGATTGAGTTGGCTGATTTTCATAATCTACTCATTTGTTAATTAACTTTGTTTTGTTATACAGTACATTTTTGTAATATTGTAGCATACATAGTTGTGGATGTTATGAATTCTGCTTTAATAACATATCTTCAATCATATTGCTTAGTTAAGTATTAATAATTGAGTTTATCTTATTAAGCACTTTCTTGTGACCTTTAATATGATAAAGTAAATTTGTATTATGCTAATGTGCAATTTTAAACCATAAAAGTTCAGTCTGCAATATGCGTACATTTCATTCCAGGGAAAATATTCTTAGCTGTTTTCACAATTTACTCTCAATATCAAGATATAACAGGATTTCCATTTATTAACACACTGCATAATGGCCAGGCCAACATATATATTTTAAAAGGCAATAATCATTTGACGTTGCACTATGCATTTGGTTCCCTGTCATCATTTGCCTCTACTAATCAGAACAGTAGATATATTGGCTGAACTCTCCTATTGGAGTTGGGTTTAGTCTACCACATTTTTCATTCCATCAGTTTTTGTTTTATGCATTTTGAAGTTCTGATATTAGGTTCGTAACATTTAGGATTGTTTTCTGTTTTTGATGAATTTGCCATTTTGTCATTATAAAGAGTCTGTCTTTATTCCACATAATAATATATATTTTGAAATATGTTTTGTGTGAAGAGCTACTCCAGCATCCTTATGATTCGTTTGTCACCAATATTAATATTAGATTTATCTCTGTCTTTATATTTAAATTGTGTGTCTTTCAGGCTGTATATGGTCTGTTTATTTTAAAACACAATTTGTCAATCTCTGCTTTTTTAGAACTTTGAATCGTTAGTTTTTAGTGTAATTATTAATATAGCTGGATTTGAAATTATAGTTCTCATACTTGCTTTCCACTTTCTAATCTGTTCTGGCTTGTTCTTTTTCTCCTTTTCGTTTTATTTTCACTCTTTGTTTATTATCTATACGACTTTTAAAATATGGTCGCTCAAGATGAAATAGGCACTGGCAACGTATCCTAGTCTCCCTTTATGCCATTTACTGCCTCACATGATGAGGACTCCGAAACTCTTTACTTCCATTTCCACTTTACTCTTTGGGTTATTGTTCCCATAGCATTTACTTCTACATATGTTATAAATTCTATAATTCCTGGTTATCAGTTTGCTTGAAACAGTAAATGACTTATCAAAGAACATGGTGAATGAGAAGAATTTTTTTTTTTTTTTTTTTGAGACCGAGTCTCGCACTTTCACCCAGGCTGGAGCACAGTGGCACGCTCTGCTCACTGCAAGCTCCGCCTGCCGGGTTCACGCCATTCTCCTGCCTCAGTCTCCTGAGTAGCTGGGACTACAGGCGCCCGTCACCACGCCCGGCTAATTTTTTGTATTTTTAGTAGAGACGGGGTTTCACCGTGTTAGCCAGGATGGGCTCAATCTCCTGACCTCGTGATCCGTCCGCCTCGGCTTCCCAAAGTGCTGGGATTACAGGCTTGAGCCACCGCGCCCGGCCGAGAATGTTTTATATTTACCTACAGATTGAACATTTCTCATTTTTCATTCCTTTGTGAAATTTAGCGTTTCCATCTGGTGTCATTTTTCTTCCCCATGAGGAAGTATCTCTTTATAGTTTTTTTTTAGTGCTGTTTGTTGGCAGCACATTCTTTCAGTGTTTGTTTGATTAAAAGCAAAATTATATTAAAAAAATAACTTTGGAATAAATTTTTGCTGTATATAGAATTCTATTTGACAATATAGTTCCATTTTTCTTCTGGTTTAATTAAACGGTTTCTGAGGAAGAAGCCGGCAGTAATTCTTGTCTCCATGTTGTGTTTGCTAAACTTCTTAAATCTGTGAGTTTTTAGTTTTCATCAAATGTAGACAGATTTTTGACATTACTTCTTGAAATTTTTTTTCTGCTCCCCTTTCTCCCTTTAAAAATTACAGTTTCACATATGTTGTAAAGTTTAATATTGTCTCATAGGTTAGTAGCTCTGTTCATTTCATTTTTTTCTTTTTTTCTCTATGTGCTTCAATTTGCATAGTTTCTATTGCTGTGTCTTCAAATTCACTAATCTTTCCTTCCGCTGTATCCAATATGGTTTTAATACCATCTAGTGAATTATTTATATCATATATTTTACTTTCATCTGTAGAAGTTTCATCTGATTACTTTCTTGTATATTCCATTTCTTGCCTAATTATTTTATGTTTTCCTTTAAATACTTGAACAAATTTATCTATCATTTCTGGTTATGCTTCTACTGAATAACATTTCTCTCGGATAAGAGTTCACTTTTTTCTTCTTCTTGGCATGTACAATAATTTTGTATTTGATGCTCACCGTTGTTTTTTTATCTGTTGAGTGCTGGATTGTCTGTGTGTGTGTGTGTGTTTCAATATGGGATGGATTTTGTTTGAGTAACCAGTTTAGTTACTTGGAGATCAGCATGATTTTATTTCAGAGCTTATTTTTAAGCTTTTTTTGTGGGGATCTTGAATAGCCTTTGTTCTGAGGCTAGTCTAGTTCTACAACAAAGGTGACAATGTCTAGGGACTCTAGTAACTATTCAATGAGAACTCTCCTCTCTGGCAGGTCAAAATGTAAAAACATTCCTCAGTTTATACCCCCATTCCCCAATCATTCTTGCTCAGGCAGGTAGAGTTTTATCTTACACATATGCAGCTTTTATATTCAGCAATAAAGTCTAAATAACCCAGCGCAGATTTCTAGGGGTTTTTCTCCTTGTAACTTTCCATTTTCTAATTCTTCTCTGTAAATTCCAGCCACCTCTGCCTCCCCAAATAATTTCCTTTGTCTCTTCAAGTCATTCAAGCTATCAAATTTAACTTGAAAACCCCATTTCTTAACCACTTTCTTGGAGGTTCCTCCTTGCAGAAAGCCATAGCAATTAAGGACTCAACTTTTTTATTTATCTTTTCTCACAGGTCATAGTTCTGTGCTTCCTACTTTCCAAGCTTAAAACGATTATTTCACAGTTGCTTTCAATTTCCACTTATTTATATCATGAGGGTATAAAGTCTAAGTCCAGATAGTCAATCATCTTGAGAAGTGGAATCCCCTTGTATAATTTTGTAAATATAGAGTACTTTGTATAGATATAAACAAAGGAAATAATATAAAATGATAAACGCATAAACATGTATAAGGATAATAAAAGCTTGGCAGACTTACTCATCTTCCTCAGGTATTTCTAAAATACTACATTCTTGGTAAGGACTAACATTATTACCCTGTTTGGTATTTCACTCTGTTTCCATTCCCTATCCTTCTTTCCTGTTTTACATCTGCTTCAATACGTTTATTGGCACTTAACATGTCATATATTTTACATATTTATGTTGTTTATTTTCTGCTCTCCCCCAGCCTCAAAGTAAAGAATAGCCACATACATGTGTGGGTTTTTGCTCGTTTTATTTATTGTTGTTTTCTAATATGTAGGACAGTAAATCACATATAGTAGAGGTTGAATAAATATTAGTTGATTGAGCAAATAAATGAATAGCACAATAAGATTTTTATCTGGCAAGGGAAAAAAAGGAGATAGTTGAGGAAGTGCTAATTGGATTTTGCAACTGCACACGTTATGGACTAAACTGTGTTCTCCAGAATCTCTATATTGAAGCCCTAACCCCCAACATAATTAGACTTGGAGACACTGTTTTTGGGCAATAATTAAGGTTAAATGAGTTTATAAGGTGAGGCTCTAATCCAATAGGATTGGTATCCTTACAAGAAGAGGAAGAGACATCAGAGCACTCTCTCCCTTTCTCTGTCTCTCTCCACCCCAACTGCAAGGAATAAAGGCCACAGGAAGAGAATGGACATCTCTTGTTGTGTAAGGACACAGCAAGATAGTAGGCATCTACAAGCCAGGAAGGGAGGCTGCACAAAGCACCAACCTTGATGGCACCTTAAACTTTCAGCTTTCAGAATTGTGAGAAAATAAATTTCCATTGTAAAATCCACCCAATATGTGATATTCTGTTATGACAGCCTGAGCAGACTAATGCAAACTATAAGACAATATTTCTTAAATGATATCAGAAGCAAATATGCCAAAATGTTATAGATTTTCTGGAAGGAGGTACATAGCTCTTTATTATATTTATCTTCAACAGTTTTGCATGTGTGTGAATATGTACCAACATAAAATACATTAAAAATACTCTTTCAATAGATGTAAATATAACTCTATATGTGTAGATAACTATATAGATAAGGAATACATTCTAAGCAAAGATTTTTCATTAGAAGACAGAATATGTGCAAAATACTACATCGTGTCTAGAACATGATAGGATTCATTAAGGAGTAGTTCCTTTGTTCTCTTCTCCTTTCCATCCTCTATTTAATAGATGAGTTGATCCATAAGTATAAATATATACTAGTGTGTGATCATCATTTGTAGCTGTTAACATGCAAAATATTTCAAAACAAAACATGCAATGTGTTATCCATGTGAAATATTAAACTTTCTTGGTCTGAGAAGGCAAAGTCACAGGACTCCCCCTTCCTGATAAATATGATGGAACATAAATACTCTGTCATGTTTCCCAAGGAGATCTGAACTGTGCAAAATACTGAATTTTGATTTATATTTTTAAGCCTTGTAAGCTTGTGATTCATTAATAGCCATCTTAGTCCCAGATCTGCCTCTGGGCACTGATGATGCTGCCAGTGTGAGAGCAGTAGGAGATGATATAATAATGTGGCATCCTCTTATGGGGTATTAGAGTGGAATTAGAAAGCAGCTATTGAACTCAATTTTGCAAGACTGTTCCTTATCTTAACATTTTCAAAGTCAATTAAACATTTAAAAAATCATTTATATATAAAGTGCTAGTTTGGAATCTTCAGTGAATAAAATAGTAAAATGCTTATCAGTATATTACTATCTTTAATTAGTCTATTCAATTTTACAAATTGAGTGGACACTGACAAATTTAGAATCTGCACTACCACAATTAATTGCTGTAATGTTCACAGGTCAGTGCTCACATTGATAATGATTTTTAAAAGTCAGACTTACAGAAAAGAGTTTATTTCCAAAAGCCTAAATCTTCTGTTCTCAACTGGAATGGGGAAGGTTTGAGGAGATTCTATGGGGATGGCTGTGGAAGTGACCCTGTCACAGTTGGCTAATTCAATGTAGAACTTCTAGAAAATAATAAGAGAGAGTTTAATATTATATGAAGCTCTAATAATGTAGACCTGAGTTTAGTCAAGTATATTTTATTAATGAAATTATGGTTTTATTTGTCTTATAAGGTCATTTCAGTAATATATTCCATTTTTCAACATCCTCATTTGGCATTGCTTTTTAATAGCTTTATTTGAAAAAGATTTAATTTTTTTCATTTTCTTTTTGCCTTTTATCTACCTATTTGCTATAAATACATAGGAACTTAAACTATCAAAACATGCTAATTTTATTAAATTATAAAATAAACACTTTTATAAAGAAAAACATTTTTATCTCCTCTTGTTACTTTCAACTTAAATTGTTTATCATCCTGATTTTTTAAAAAAAGAATTTCTTCTTGCATATTTGGACGCCAGAGAAAATCACAAATAGTTGTAAAACAAAAGTCATTTGAATGAAAGAACATAGTACTTTTACTGATGGTTTGAGAAAGTTAAATAAGTACCACTTAATTGAAGTAAATTATAAATTTGAACCTTTAGTCATGTAATAGGTATTCATTTCTTTATTTTTTATAGACATAAAGTTAAAAAATAAAAAGTTGGGGTTGTTTTGTCTGATACGGGATCACTGGGTTCCAATCTATGAACTGGTCATAGAGTAATAATACTTATGTTTTTACATAAATGCTATCTAAGTTTACATTTTATTATAAAATAACTTTAAAAAAAGAATTAAGAATTACTGATGCTGGATTTTTCTTGGCCCCTTTGTCAGACTCGTAATGGGGGTGAACATTTACTTAGCCTGCTGTGCTCACCTCTTGTGGGAGGGAGCACGCATGTGACTGAGTGCAGGACTCACAGCCAGACCAGGCACAAGTGAGTGCGTGTGGGACCTGGCCAGCAAGCTCTGTGTGGGGCCCGCACCCAGACCAGGTTGGGGGTGCCTGTGACCCCAAAGCTCCAGAGGGCATGTTACATGCTGTCTTAGCTCTTCCATCTGCAGACAGCTGTGTGATCAGCTCAGTTGGCCCCTTGCCTTGTTGCATGGGGCAGCTGCCCTCTGCCAGAAAGAGCAAAGGGCCAGTGTGACAGCCTTTTTTGGATACCCGCAGTTGGTGGCTCCCAAACTCTTGTCCGGCATCCAAAAAGAATGAGGTCGATCGATTGGACGCTTGATGGATGGTGAAGGCAGAGAATTTTATTTAGCAATGGAAATGGCTCTCAGTGGAGAGGGGAGCTGGAGAGGGGATGGGATGGACAGGTAATCTTCCCCTGAAGTTCAGCTGGTTCCTTTCTAAAGTCAAGCCACCTCGCCTGAGAAGTCCAGCTGTCTTTCTGAAGTCAAGTTGCCTCTCTCCAGTCAAGCTGCTTCTCTGTCCTCTTCTGACTGAGTCTGGGGTCTTTATAGGCACAGGATGGGGGAGGTGGGGTCGGCTATAGGTAGTTTTGCAAAAGGCAACATTTGATTGGCAAAAAGGCATTATTCAAAAGGAACCAATTGGGAGAGAGCAGACAAACAGGAATAGACATTCTCACTTTCGGCCATGGGTTTCAGGCTACTTTGGCTTAAAGGTGGGTTTCACCAGGGACCTGCCCCGTCTGCCTGAAATTTCTCTGCCTCCTGCCTCTATCGTTACTCGTATTAAATTCTCTTTTTCCCACCAATAACGTACCCAACTTGATAGATTCCAAGCCATATAATTTTTAAATTATTATTCAAATATTTCTCTGATTTTAATTTTAACATGAAAAGTTTTTATTGTATTGTAATTATTTTTCATAAGTTCAGAAAAACATATAAATTGTCACACAAAACTTCATAAATCAAAATTAAAACATGATATATGTATTTATTTCCCAAGCAGATATTGCCACCTTTTGCCATCAATTAAACTAAGACATCATAGATATAGTGAAATCATGTTTCTGTAATAATCATGTTTATTTTTCAAGATTCATCCAAAAAATTGAGACTTCTAGGATAATTAAGCTTTAAATGCATTTGCATACTTTAATCATTTTTATAGATAGTAGATTCCAAGTGCCATGAGGACAGAACACTTTCTGACTTGCCTTTATCTTCTTAGCTCCTAGTACAATAACTGACACAGAGTGCTCATTATGCATGACCCCATGATGTAATGCTGACTATAGACACAAAAGTTAAAATTTAGCTGGGCAGAATAATCACCATGAAAAAATCTGTTTTTCGCCAGGCGTGGTGGCTCACGCTTGTAATCCCAGCACTTTGGGAGGCCGCGGTGGGTGGATCATGAGGTCAGGAGATGGAGACCACAGTGAAACCCCGTCTCTACTAAAAATG
This sequence comes from Hylobates moloch, assembly GCF_009828535.3. Classification (NCBI taxonomy): domain Eukaryota; kingdom Metazoa; phylum Chordata; class Mammalia; order Primates; family Hylobatidae; genus Hylobates; species Hylobates moloch. Next base: position 152,858,924 of record NW_026652279.1, read on the forward strand.
CAAAAAATTAGCCGGGCGTGGTGGCGGGCGCCTGTAGTCCCAGCTACTCAGAGAGGCTGAGGCAGGAGAATGGCGTGACCCCGGGAGGCAGAGCTTGCAGTGAGCCGAGACCACACCACTGCACTCCAGCCTGGGTGCCTGGGTGACCGAGTGAGACTCTGTCTCAAAAAAAAAAAAGAAAAAATCTGTTTTTCTTGCCTGGTATGCTGATGTTTTCAGGTAATTCTGATGCTCTGACTTGAATGGCTGAATTGACTGGGCTTTCATTGTGTTTCTTTTGGTGATCATAATTCTTCAGCCTGCCCATGTTGTTATTGGTGTTTATGTTAGCCCCAACACCAAACAGCATCTTCCTTACAATGTGAAAGGAATTTCTGGTATAATTCAAAAAAACATAAGGGCAAGCTTTGACAATGAAACTTTAATCAAATATATTATTTTATTTCCATATCTCTAATGGAATCTATTTCTTGAGGTTTGAAGGGTTTTTTTTTTTTGGTGTTTAATATGTTCCTAATCCATCCTGGAGACTCTAATGTTACCATATTAATTTTCTAGAGTGTGTTACAATATTTTACAATATGAACATGCAAATAACTTTTCATGTTGACCATGAATAAGTGACTTATTCTAGTATGATTTATACATTATTGACTCAATTTGTTGGTGATATCTTGAATATTTTCTTTTCCTGAGGTCATCTATAATATACTTGCACTGTTATATTAAATAATGCAGTCAGATCTATGTATTAGAAAGATGATTCTGAATTGGGCAAAAAGAGTGTGCTTAGAAACTGAATAGTCTTAGCAAATATGGGAGTGCCTTGATTCTTAGAAATGGAAGAGTTTTGGTGGCTGATTTGAGTGATGAAGTTGATGTTTATATTTGGGCAGGGGTTCTAGTGTCAGTCACAGGGAGGTTCCTTATTCTTCTCACCTGAGATGCATCTAGTAAGTACCTTAAACCAGTGATTCTGAACTTGGTAAAAACTGTGCCCCACAAGCAAATACTTTTCAAAGTCTAGAGACATTCTTGGTTGTTTCCTCGGGGAGAGGGTTGGTATCGATATCCAGCAGTAGAGGCCAATAAAGAATTAGCCAAAAATATCAGTAGTGATGGATGCTATTTAGAAACCCTGTCTTAGATTGAGAAAACACTGAACACCAGTGATATGGTTCTAACTGTCTAGGGAAATAACCCTTTTTCTATAAAATCCCCTTTTATAGTTACACATTTTAGAGGACCATTTTACTCACTAAATATATTCATTGTGGTCAAATGAAACATGCTACTTCATGTCTTCCACCCAGGTCCCTCTTCTCCTACAAAAGGAAAACCACACAAAAGTAAGTAAATTGAAAAGCAAATGGGCATATTGTAGATACATTTTTATCTACACTACATAGTGTTTACTGTTTTTATTTGTTTTTGAGAGGTACTAAAACTCAAAGAGATCAAGTTATCTCCTGTAAGTCACGAATTAGTAGAATTCAAATGAAGAGCTTATATTTTGTGCCCAGTAAGCTTTTTAATTCTGTAGGTGGAATAACTTTTTCATGTGACAGACTTCCAGGTGCTTAATTATTTCAATCTCCATCTATCCCACACATCTTTTACAAACTATTTAATATTCAGTTATGTATATATAGCAATTATTGTTGCAACCAATGCCAAACAAATAAATGAATGAATAGAGTTATTTTGGGAGTTGAAATATACCTCACTGAACATCTCTTTTATTTATTTATTTTTAAATGCTTACACAAAAAATAGCTTATATATTGTCCATACAACAATCTATTCTGTGCTTCTGGATGATGGGCACATTTCTTCATGCAGTAATTCTGCAGTGCAGGGAAATAACTGGAAAAGGCACAATCACTTCTAAAGTTTTTGTTCTGATACACATCACTTCCATTTACCTCTGCAGTGGCAATAATTCGTACAGGACCACATTTAGATAAGAATCGGGTCAAGAAAGTGGTTACTGGGAGAGCAGCTTGCATTTTTCAATGTCAAATGCATACTATGGAACTTGAAGTACAGACTTTTGGTGGAAAGGGTAGCAGAGGAAAAAGAAAAAGAATTTATAATGAAATGTCTACCATTTCTTCAGTATTTTCAATATGGCAGACATAATGTTATACATGTTTTTCATATATTATTTATACATTGTTTTATGAAATGGGAATCATTGTCTTTATTCTGCAGGAAACAAATTGGAAGCTTTTTGGAATGAATCATCTTATCTAAAGGCTCACAGCTACGTGATAGTAATGTTGAGATTTGCCATGTTCTAGTGACCCTGTAATTGTTATAAGCAGGAATTTATGGTGGATGACCTATAATTCAAGTTCTGACTCTAAATTTTATTTTCTCTCTTCTTTTTGATTTCATATGCTTGATTCTACACATATTTATGCACCTTTCTGTGCTTAATGTATTACTGCCAATACATGCCTAAGCTTTTAGATGGTGTGAATCAATATAGGCTCTTTGAATGTGGTTTCATATTTGAGTGTTATTTTGATAGCCATTTTAACTAAAATCCCGTAAAATAAAAATGTTTTGTCTCTTTTCTTTTCTTTTTTTTTTCTTTTGAGACAGAGTTTTGCTCTGTCACCAAGGCTGGAGTGCAATGGTGCGATCCCAGCTCGCTGCAACCTCCGCCTTCTGGGTTCACTCAATTGTCCTGCTTCAGCCTCCCGAGTAGCTGGGATTACAGGTCTGTGCCACCACACCCGGCTAATTTTTGTATTTTTAGTAGAGACGAGGTTTCACCATGTTGGTCAGGCTGGTTTCTAACTCCTGACCTCAGATGATCTGCCTGCAATGTTCTCCGAAAGTGCTGGGATTACAGGCATGAGCCACTGCGCCAGACCTATTTTCTTATTTTCTTTAGCATAGCTTGAACAATAAATCAGTGGAAAGAAATTGCAATTGGAGTGAAAAGAACGGCATCCAGATAGTTCTTTAAAAGTGTATTACCATTGTATTACCTTTTTAAAGTTAGTTCACCATTTAAGCCTCAGTTTTCCCATCTGTAGGTGGAAATAATGTTGACCTCACAAAGCAAAAAGTTATAACATTTATATTTATGAAGTGCCTGTAAAGTACAAACATTAGACAAACATTCTCTGAGTACTAGTTCTACTATCTATTAGCCCTAGGATCTTTAAACTTTCCTAGCCTTAGCTTCCTGATCTGTGAAATTCATAAGATGGCCATTATGATAAAATGGCTTAATAAATAAAGAGGTTTACCTCACACATGACATGTAGTTAGCATTTAATATATATTAGCAGTAGTATATATATATATAAAGATGTTATTCTGAACTAAATAATAACTTTCATGCGACTATTATAATGCCTTGCATTTAAAAATAATGGTTGATATGGATAGATTCCTCATGTCTCAACAAAATCTTTAGTAAGCATCAGGCACGTGAAGAGACCATCTTATTTTAGTTTCCCCAGATTACATGAGTACAACCAATGTACTTACACAACCAGTTCAGTTCGAGACAAAAAAAACAAAACCTAGCAAAATAAACAAGCAAACATAACAGATTTGACTTGTTGATATAAAAATTATAGAAGAAATTGAGTTTTTGTTTGGTTTTAGTTTTTCCCAAAATGTATTTGGTTAATTTCATCTAATTTGGCAAATTTATGTGTATAGAGTGGTTCACAGTATTCATCTGTTACCCTTTAATAGTTGTAGGATCTAGTGTTATCCTCTGTTCCATTTGTGATAATGTTAATATATATTATCTATAGGTTTTCCTTATCAGTCTTGCTAGAAGTGTGACAATTAGATTGGTCTTTTTAAAAAGTAGCCATTTGTTTCACTTATCTTCACTTGTTTTTTTTATTTCTACACTTATCATAATTTCCCTTGTTTTTCTTTTCTTGGGTTCATTTTTCTCTTCTTTATCTAGGTCCTTGAGATGAAATATTAGCTTACTTATTTGATACTTTTCTTTTGTAGTGTAAGAATTTAGTGCTATAAGTTTACCTCTTAGTACTATTTTGGCTGCATCCTACAAATTTTGATACATTTTCATCTTTATTCCACTCATTGCATTTTTAAAATTTCCCTTGAAGCTTCTTTATTAACACGTTTATTTAGAAGTCAGTTGTTTTGGTTTTACGTTTTTGGAGATATTCCTGTTATATTTTTGCTATTGATTTTTAGTTGATTACATTGTGGCTAGAAAAGACAATGTGTGTAAATTCAATCTTTTTTTTTAAATTGTGAGATTATTAGCTTTATACCACAGAATGTGATGTTTCTTGGAATGTGTATCATTAGCACTTCAAAAAAAAAGTTTATTTTAAAGTTGTTGGGTGGTAATCTGTAAATTTCTTTTAATTCCTGCTGGTTGATGTTGTTGTTGCATTTTTCAGTATTTTTACTGATTTTCCATCTGGTCGTACTATCAATTGTTGAGAGAGGGGTGAAGTCTACAACTATAATGATGAATTTTTCTATGTTTCCTTCAGTTCTATAAGTTTTTGCTTGACATATTTGCAGGTCCATTATTTGGCACATCCACTTAAGATAGGTATCATTTTGGTGGATTGAACTTTTATCATTATATAATATTTCTCTCTGTCCCTTTTAAATTGCTTTGCTCAAATATCTATTTGATCTGATATAAATATAGCCACTATTGATTTCTTTTTATTAATGTTGGCATGGTGTATGTTTTCCCATCTTTTTGTTTTCAATCTACTTACAATGTGATACTTGCAGTGTCTTTCTGTTTTACAACATGTAGTTGAGTCATGTTATTTTTCCTGTCTGCCAATCTTTGTTTTCTAAAGAGAACATTTTGACTACTTGTATTTAACCTAATTATTGATATGTTAGGATTGCCATCACATTTTTTGCTTTATCTTCATTCCCTCCTTTTTTTTCTGTTATATTTTTCCTGCCTTCTTGTTAGTTACTTGAACAGTTTTATAATTCTTTTTTTATCTAGATTGTTTTTAAATATATCTATTTGTATAGCTTTGTTAGTGGCTCCTATAGGTATTACATCTATATAACTTATCACAGTAAATTGGTGTTGCCATTTCACCATTTCAAATAAAGTGCTCAAAGCTTGCCTCCATTCATATCTGTTGTCCTCCCTTTTTAAATAATGTAATTGTCTTAAACATTTCCATTCTATATATTGCAGTCCAACTCATAACTTTATAATGTGTCAATAACATAGCTTATTAACTCATAAGGTATCACAATTTCTGTTTTAACAAACAAACATAGTTTTGATTTAAAAAATTATTCGATGGAGAAAACTTGAGGCAAGGAAAATTTATTTTATTTACTAATATTACTATTATTTCTGTTGTTTTTCTTCTTGATATTCCCCAATTCCTTCTATCATTTATTTTTTAGATAATTTTTATTTTAAGTTTAAATTCTCAATAAATCCTTTTAGTTTTTCATCATCTGAAAATGTCTTGACTCCTCTGATTTTCCTGAAGGATATTTGTGCTGAGTATGGAACTTTGGGATAACAGTTTTGTTTTTTTTCTCTCTCTCACATGTAAAAAATATTATATATTTCTTTATAATCTCCAGGCTTTCTAATGAGATACCTACTTCCATTCATTTTTTTTTTTTCTTTCTTGGAAGGTGCCTTTATAATCTTACTGCTTTCAAGATTTGTTTTCTTTGTCTTTAGTTTTTAGTAGTTTGATTATAAAATGTCATGACATGAATGTCTTTGAGTTTTTTCTCTTGGGTGTCCACTCAGCTTCTTGACTCTGTAATTTTATGTACTTTGCAAATTTGTTACATTTTCAGCCATAATTTTTTGAATATTTTTTCAGCCCTAATATTTCTCTTGTACTTTCCCTATGATGACAAGAATGTTATATCTTTTGTTTTAGTCCTAAATGTGTCTGAGTTGGTGTTCATTGTATGTATATGTATTAGTTTTTTTTTCATGTTGTAATTTGAGAATGGGTAATTTATACACACAAAAAAAGGTTTAATTGACTCACAGTTCTGCACGGATGGGGAAGCCTCAGGAAACTTACAATCATGGCAAAAAGAGAAGCAGGCACATCTTACATGGCGACAGGTAAGAGAAGACAGCAGGGGAAACTGCCACTTATAAAGCCATCAGATCTCATGAGAACTCACTCACTATCACAAGAATAGCATGGGGGAAACTGCCCCCATGAACTAATCACCTCCCACCATGTCCCTCCCTTGACATGTGGGGATTACAGTAGTCTTAACTGATTTCAGCATTAACTGAAAAGTTCAAGTTCAAAGTCTCATCTGAGAAGAGGGCAAGTCCGTTCTGCCCATGAGCCTGTAAAATCAAAAGAAAGTTAGTTACTTCCAAGATACAATGAGGATATAGGCATTGGATAAATATTCTTGTTCCAAATGGGAGAAATTGTCCAAAACAAAGGGGCTGCAGGACCTATGCAAGTCCGAAATCCAGCGGGGCAGTCATTAAATCTTACAGGTCCAAAAGGATCTCTTTTGACTCCATGTCTCACATCTGGGGCACTATGATGCAAGAGGTGGGCTCCCACAGCCTTGGAAAGCTCCTTCACTGGCTGGTGTTGAGTGCCTATGGATTTTCTAAGTGCACAGTGCAAACATGTCAGTGGATCTACCATTTTGAGTTTGGAGGACAGTGGCACTTTTTTCACAGATTCACTAGGCAGTGCCCCAGTGGGGACTCTGTGTGGGGGTCCATCCCCACATTTCCCTTCTACACTGCCCTAGCAGAGGTTCTCCATGACGGGCTCCATCCCTGTAGCAGACTTCTGCCTGGACATCCAGGTACTTTCATACATCCTCTAAAATCTAGGGAGAGGTTCCCAAAGCTTGACTCCTGTCTTCTGTGCACCCACAGGCCCAACACCACATTGAGGCCCCTAAGGCTTATACCTTCTGAAGCAATGACCTGAGCTGTACCTTGTCCCCTTTTAGCCACAGCTGCAGCTGGAGAAGCTGGAATACAGGCCACCAAGTCCTGAGCCTGCACACAGCAGCAGGGCTCTGGGCCCGGCCCATGAAACCATTTTCCCTCCTAAGCCTCTGGGTCTGTGATGGGAGAGGCTGCCTTGAAAATCTCTGAAATGCACTGGAGACATTTTCCCCATTGTCTTGATGATTAACATTTGGCTCCTTATTACTTATCCAAATGTCTACAGCAGGCTTGATTTTCACCCAGAAGATGGTTTTTTTCTGTCTTACTACATGGTCAGGCTGCAAATTTTCCAAACTTTTATGCTCTACTCCCCTTTTAAACATAAGTTCCTGTTTCAGATAATCTCTCTCAAGTTGAAAGTTTCAAAGATAACTAGGGTAGGGGCAAAATATTGCCAGTCTCTTTGCTAAAGCGTAGCAAGAGTAACCTTTACTCTAGCTCCCAGTAAGTTCCTCATCTCCATCTGAGACCACTCCAGCCTGGACTTCATTGTCCATATCACTATCAGCATTTTCGTCAAAACCATTCAACAAGTCTCTAAGAAGTTCCAAACTTTCCTAAATCTTCCTGTCTTCTTCTGAGCCCTCCAAACTCTTTCAACCTCTGTCTGTTACCCAGTTCCAAAGTTGCTTCCACACTTTCAGGTTATTTTTATAGCAGTACCCCACTCTACTGGTTCTAATTCTCTGTATTAGTCTGTTTTCATGCTACTATAAAGATATGACTTGAGACTGGATATTCTATAAACAAAAGAGGTTTAACTGACTCACAGTTCCACATGGCTGGGGAAGCCTCAGGTAACTTCCAATCATGGTGGAAGGGGAAGCAGGCACATCTTACATGGTAGCAGGTGAGAAAGGAAAGCAGGGGAAAACCGCCACTTATAAAACCATCAGAGATCATGATAACTCACTGTCATGAGAACAGCATGAGGGAAGCTGCCCCCATGATCCGATCACCTTCACCAGGTTCCTCCCTCAACATAAGGGGATTACAGTTTGAGATGAGATTTGGTTGGGGACACAGAGCCAAACCATATCAGTATTCTTTATTTTCTATTTGCTGTTTAGATCATGCAATTTTTATTGTTCTTCCTAAGGTCCTGATTCTTTCTTCTGTTCTTTTCACTCTGCTTTTGAATGCATCCACACTGAGGTTTTATTGGTTATTGTATTTTTCAGTTCTAAAATTCCCCTTTGATTCTTTTTTATATTTTCTTTTTTGACCAAGAATTTTTATTTTTCATATTCTTCAAGCCTTTTAATAATTGCTCATGAGCATGCTGATTTAAGCATGGCTACTTTAAAGTCCTTATTAGATATTCTAACATTCTTATCATCACTGTGTTAGCCTCTTTTGATTATTTTTTCTCATTCACGTTGAGATTTTTCTGAATCTTTATAAGTGACTTCCATTTGAAACCTGGACATTTTTGGTGTTATGTATTATCTAATTTAGTGATCTCTTTTAGTGGATCTTCTTTGAAACCAGTTTGTCAGGCCTAGTAAGATGCTGCCTCATTAAGGCAAAGTGGTGGTGTAAGTACAGATTATTTTTCAAACTTCATTGTCTCTTGATGTGGTAGGGACATTTTTTCTGGATAAGGATGATAAGTATGGGAGTTCTGGGTCTTACTAGGTCTCCACTAATATCCTCCGGCCTGGGAAGAGGAGGAATGCTTTGTTACTATTTCCCAGTGGCCTCTACTGATATTATAGGGAATAGAGTGGCCTCATTACCTCTGGACAATGGCGAAAGTACTGTCTCCACTACATTTCTTTTGACAAGACTTCAGCAGAGAGGGGAACAATGGCTTGTTGATGCTGGGTGGTGTTGGGAATCTCTACACCAACCCATGAGGTATCCTTTTACACTGTGGTGGCGTGGTGGAGTTGGTGGTTGTGGTGTAGGGGGCTCTTCACTCTCTAGCAGGAATGAAGGTTGGTTTTCCACCTAGCATCCTCGGACACCAAGAGTGCTGAGGCTGGTGGCTGAAACAACTCATTACAACCTGGTAAGAGTTGAGATCTAAGACCTCCACTGACTTTTCCTAGTGATATGTTATTGTTTAAAATTTTCTGGTTTGGTAGGCTGATCCTTTTCTGGTTGTTAGGTAGAGAGAGGTGGCTCTTTTTTTTTCTGCCTGTATTCATTGGTCATCCTGGTTTTCTGGCCTTTCCAGCATTCAATCTGGGATAAGTGATGCAAAAACAAAACCCAAATAACTCACTGCCAAGTCATCCTTCATGCCACAATGTCCTTTGGAAGGCTATCATTTCTTCAGCCTTCAGGGTTGTCTTATGTTTGTTTTATACATAAATTCCCCACCTTTCTGAGAGCTGGTCTGTCAACTCACATTTTTAAAGTTCCAAATAATGTTATAAGATGTTGAACTTCTTATAAAAAGAAAATTCATATAAAAATATGATTCAGTGGATGGCATATAATCAGTGCATAATGGCTTTTAGAAATCATAAGACCCATGTGTGTCTATGTGTGTGCATGAATACACACACACACGTGCACGAGTACACACACACTTCTACAAAATACACACGTGCATGAGTACACACATGCACGAGTACACACACGCTTCCACAAAATACACACATACACATGCACTAGTACACACACACACGTGCACGAGTACACACACACAAACTTCCACAAAACACCTGGGCCTTTAGTGGTTGAGGGCTTTTTACTTAAAGAACTGGTATCTGGAGCAGATTTTCAGAATTGCCAAATTAATTGCTAATGAAATGCAACCCCAGTGCAACAGCTCTTTGAAAGTCGCATAAATGCCTAGCGAAGGTAGGCATTTATTTTTTACAATAAATAAGTCTTTTTAAAGTTGTTTCAGCATCCAATTAGTATATGCCTTGGATTCCATAATATCCTTAGATCATAAAATAGTAAAAAATATTTTTATATGTGTATGTTTAAAAGAAGGTTTCACCTAAAAATTTTAATTTAATGGCTTTATGTAGATATGAACAGAGTTTTGGGGAGTTCGACTACAAAAAGAAGAGGGAAATAAGAAATTTAATGTTATCCCATCTCCTAGGACAGAAACAAAACGTAACGTGCCGTTTTTTGTTCAACATTTGTGTTTGAATCGTACTTAAAAAAAGAAAAACAACACAGGATAACCAAATTCAAATATTTTATACTTCTAATCATCCTCAATCTCTGGGGTGGTGGGGGAGCAGTTTATGTCATTATATATTTCAGTGAAGTTTAAGAAAAAAGCTCAAATTCTGAAGAATTCAAAAGATGTCATTAAAAATGCATAACTAGAAATCAAGATTTTCAAGTTCTTCAGCATCTTTAAAAGGTCCCTTTTTCTATGATATGAGTTTTTATAATTAATTATAATCATAAATAATCACTAAGAATTCAGGATATTTTTCAACAGTATATGCCAATAAATATAAAAGTACATTTCTATAACAAAATCATTTTTATGAAAATAATTCCTTGTTTGAAACCCAACACAAAGACTAAAGGATGCAGAGCAAACCTTGATGCTTAAACTTAAAATCACGACCATGGTAGAAGGCACACGAATGGTTTCATTAGTTTTTTCCTAAATATTGTTAGATTCTTTGGTACTTAATCAACTATGAAATATTGGTGTATGTCCAATTTTGTTTCTACTGAAGGAGAATTAAGAAACACATTACATTGGAAACACACTAATTTTACCAAAACATACATATATGCTAATAAAATCGAGTGCCTTTTTAAGGACATGTATTGTTATTTATTATTGCCTTATACTCTCCAATTGATATTTCCTTCAAGTTATTACATACACATACTCTCTCTATATTATGACTTAATATATATGTTATAAGTATACATAAGTATATAAGCATACTTATAAATATTCATATTTTTGAATATTTTACTATTATATCTCTATAAATAAGTTCCAGAAATATTGGTCTTTAATATAGAAGACACAGCTTATGTACGTGATTGTAAGAGATTATTGAATATTGCATAGGTGTATGTGAATGTGTGTGTGTATATAACTTGAAGGAAAATAATCCAAATCTTACTTCTTTTTTGCTACATCTTATGTAACTAAAAAATATGAACCCAAAGTAAGAGAACAAATTCATGCAGAATATAATATGAATCTCTGTTGCTCGTGTTTCTCTGTGTCTAAGTGGTGATTCAGCTATGGACAGGCCTGTCTAAAATGTCCACTAGAGACTTCAGTGTTAAAATGGAGAGGTAATTATATTACTATGATGCATGTTTCTGGCCAATAAAATGTTTTAGGTTTACGTGGGATCAATAATAACCAAAATAAATTTGTATAGATAAAAGAGATGGCATTTGGTGGGACATTCCTTGGGTTCTAAACAAAAATGAAAGAATATAACTGTACTTTTTCATTTTCTTTTGGCATTCACTTTATTTCATTTATGGTGGCTAATTTTGCTAGTTTGAATAATGCATTAGTTTTCTATTTGGTGTGATAACAAATTGCCACTAACATGGTGGCTTAAAACAACAAATTATTACCTTATAATTCTGGAGATTGGAAGTTTGATACAAGTATCACTGAGCTAAAATCAAGATATTGGTAGGACTATGTTTATTTCCAGAGGCTCTAGAGAAGAATTCATTTCTTTGCCTTTTCCATCTTCTAGAGACCACTCACATTCCTTGTCTCATAGTCTGCTTTCTTCATTTTCAAAACCAGCAACGTTGCATTTCTCTGAGCCTTCTTTCATAGTCCTATTTCTTTCTTTGACTCTATTCTGTCTCTCTTCTACTTTTAAGAAAGCTTGTAATTTCACTGGCTGTAAAATCCTATTTAATCTCCCTATTTTAAAATCAGCTGATTACCAAGCTTAATTCCATGTGCAACTTTTATCCTTAGTCCGCATAACCTACCACATTCACAGACCTTGGGATTAGGAAGGAGACATCTCTAGGAACCATTACTCTGCTTGATGCAAGGAATTTTTAAGTTTGTTAAGAGAAAAATTAATCTAGCTGTTACACCAATTTACATTCTCACCAACAGTGTGCAACTGTTTCAGGCTTTCTACCTCCTCACCAACACTTGTCTATTTTTTTTTATATCATTGCCATCTAACAGGTGTGAAGTGATATCTCATTGTGGTTTTCGGTTTCTCGATGATTAGTGACATTGAGCATTCTATTCATATACCTGAGCATTCTATTTATATACCTGTTGGCCATTTGTATATTTTCTTTGGAGAAATGTCTGTTCAAATCCTTAGTCCAATTTTTAATTAATTTTTTTTTACTATTATGAGCTTCTCATAGAATTTGAAGATTAACTCCTTAACAAATATATGGTTTGCAAATATTGTCACCCATTCTGTAGACTGCCTTTTCACTCTGTTAATTGCTTCCTCTACTGTAAAGAAGATTTTTAATTTGTTACAATCCTACTTGTGTATTTTTGTTTCTGTCGCCTATGTTTTTGGTATCATATTCATGAAATCATTGCCAAGACCGATGGCATGAAGATTTTCTCCTAGCAATTTTACAGTTTTAGGTCATACATTTAAGTTTTTAATGCATTTTGGGTTGATTTTTGTGTATGCTGCAAAATAAGGGTCTAATTTCATTCTTTTGCATGTTGGTATCCAGTTTTCAACACCATTTGTTGAAGAAACTATTTTCTCCTAAATTGTGTAAAACTACCATATGATCCAGAAATTCCACTTCTGAGGATTTATTCAACAGGATTTATTCAAAAGAATTTAAATTAGGATCTTGAAGAGATATTACCAGCATTGTTCATAATAGCTATGATTTGGAAACAAATAAATCCCCATCAGCAGATGAACAGATAAAGAATATATGATATATACATGAAATGGGATACTATTCAGCATTTAAAAAGAAGGAAATTCTACAATACGTGACAACATGGATGAGCCTAGAGGACATTATGCTAAATAATAGAAGCCAGTCACAGAAAGACAAATCCTGTGTGATTCCACTTATATGAGATATCTAAATAGTCAAAAGCATGGAGTGAAAGAGTGGAATGATGACGGCCAGGCCAGGTGCAGGGAACTGGGAAGGTTCTAATCAGTGGGTATAAACTTTCAGTCAGGCAGGATGAATAAGCTCTACAGATTTGCTGTATAACGTTGCACCTGTGGTCAACAATAATGTGTTGTATACTTAAAGTTTTGTTAAGAGGCTAGATCATATTAAGTGTTCTTTCCAAGATAAGATAAAAATCCTACTTACAAATATATGCTATTTTCATAAGAATATCAGTTATAATTCTACTTCTGTCAATAGCCTAACATTAGGCTTTATCCATTTATTTATCTGGGTTTTAATATTTATAGTATAGTTTGTATAAATCCATATAAACATATACAAAATGAGAAACGTTCATCTATGCCAATCCATTTAGAAATTTCAGATTTTCCCTTTCTCTTTTTAAGCTGCATCCACCATTCCAATAATAATCATTTAGATTATTAGTCTAACTGTCCAGGATTTATTTTTAAGCATGGGCAATTTTGCTATAGTAAGGAACATTGATTTATTTCAGAAATTGTTTGTTTGTTTTTTTTGTTTTTGGTTATTTATTTTATTTATTTATTTATTTATTTATTTATTTATTTTAGACAGAGTCTCAGTCTGTTGCCCAGGCTGGAGTGCAGTGGTATGATCTCGGCTCACCGCAACCACTGCCTCCCAGGTTCAAGTGATTCTCCAGCCTCAGCCTCCCGAGTAGCTGGATTTACAGGCACGTGCCGCCACGCTCAGCTAATTTTTGTATTTTTTAGTAGAGATGGGATTTTGCCATGTTGGCCAGGCTGGTCTCAAACTCCTGACCTCAAGTGGTACACCCGCCTTGGCATCCCAAAGTGCTAGGATTACAGGCATGAGCCACCGTGCCTGGCCCAGAAATCTTTTGATTGTGTAGCAGTTGTGGGGGAGATTCTGTGAAGCCGATTTTAGTCCATAGGATTAAACTACTAAAAGTAAAAATAACATATAAATAGACTGGGAATAGTTTAAAAGGGTAAAGCCTAAACAGGTGTTGGCTTCCTTTGCTTGTAAGTACCTCAAAGACATAGACGGTCTTATTTGTCTCTGTATGCCTGTGAAATTACATAGAGTCAGGTACATGGTGGATCTTAAAAATTGTGTGTTTAATAAATAAAAGCATATATTAAAATATTGGAATAAATTTTAATCAAAAACTAAATAACAAAATATTAGGACCTGTAGTTATTTTTTTAAAGATAAAAGAGTGCTTAGTTTATATCTTTTAATATCTACTACTTTTACAACTAAAACTCCTAGAATTTTCAAAATCAGCCGCAAATATAAAATAATAACTTTAATCTGTGAATGTGAGATAATAATTTTAATTGTTAGCATTCCTTTATAGAATGTTGTAAAGTAACATCCTTGATATAACTAAGGGCAAATTAGGTCTTAAAAATAAGTGTATGATAATAATAAGTACTCAAATATTTGTTAATTATTAAACAAATTAAGAAAGAGGGATGCTCTGTTTGTTTCAGTTAATTTTTAATTTGGTGCTTCTTTATACAGAGTATAACACTGTATTTTCCTAAGAAACTGTTCTGTGTGTTTATAGAATGTTAATATTATGATTAATAAAGTATTTGACTCTGTTTCACTTACTTTAATCTCCCTCAGTGCCTATTATAATACCTGACAGCGTCTCAGAAATGTTTTAGAATAAACAAAGTGATGACAGTGTTAAATTTTCCAAGAAATTTTCATGTGTCTGCACATTACATGGATATATTTCTTTCTCAGTTTCCTCTATTTACTTGAGACTTCTTGTTAGGATCTGGGTCAATTTTTTTTTTATGTTGTCTCAAATCAAATTACATCATGAATGATTGGAAGAATTCATAAATCAAACAGAAGTTAAGCAAAAGGATCCTAAAAATAATTTTTCCAAGTAAAATTTTTATTTATTCATTCTACATGTACCTTTCCCCATCTGTCAAGAAAAATTAATGCTATATATACAAATTACTTAAAAAATAATGGTCAAATTTGTGTTCACTAGGTGTATTAAGGAATATCATGGTTCATTAAATGAACTTGAATATTTTATATTAGAAATGAATAAAACTGTCATTTGCTGTTATTCTCAACACATGAGAAGTACTTACATTTTATTATGATTTTGGAGTTATTCAGCCAAGATTGAGATTCCATACTTGTGTGTCTGTGAAATTTTGATTGAACCTTAGATCTTTTTGTCCCTAAAAATCCTCCTTTGCTGGGGACACACACACACACACACACACACACACACACACACACACACACACTCTCTCTCTCTCTCATAAATTTATTTTAGTCAAGTTTATTTATCAATAGAAATCTATTTTTGTATTGATCTATTTAGTATCCTCAAGCCATTTTAGTCAGTCTTGGAAAATAACCCTCATTTTACATGGAGCCTTTCAAAATTATTCCCAAGACTTGTTTATACAGAATTCACTCAATAAGTAGAATGAAATCACTTATTGACAATAAGATCCAGGTACTTTGTGAATTGTTTGAAAAATTAAGTTGATTTAATTCCCATAGACATCCTATGAGGTGACATTATTGTACCCATTTCACAAATGAAAAACATGGCTTAAGAAAGTGAAATGATTTACACAGGATTATATATGTCTTAAACTGTAGGGCCAGAATTTAAGGCTAAATTCTGATTCTGAGGCCCAGGCCCATAAGCGTCAATTATGGTGCCTAATATATTAATGAATCAATGTTTAATTTCAGAAAGAGGGCTATGCTTTCTTCTTTGATTTGGTTGCACAGTCCTGTGAATCCATCCATTTTCACTCATATTACCCCCTAGACATCTTGTAGGAAACTTTTCTTTTTGTTTTATATATTTTCAGTTTTTAAACACTGTATTGGCACTGCTGTTCTGTTTGGATCCAGAAATCCATTAATGATTTCTAGTTCTCTATCCTGTGATAATTTACTGCCAATGGAAATACAGTTATTCATGGTTTCATTGTGGTCATTGTCCAGACCTCTCTCCCTTCATCTCTTAACACATCGGTGGTTCCCCACTTTCCCCTATTTCTTTCCTTTATAAAAGATTTTTAACATATAGCATGATCTGTAATAAACTTTCTTAACATGTAAAACTGTTTCTATTCTTATCTCACATTGTTTAAAATGTCAGCAGCATGCAATACTGTCATGACTCTCTCTTTTTAGAGTGGTATATTAAGATTCTTGCCTCAGGTAAAATGTTCCTCTTATTCTTACCTCCAAATAGGTGTTTATCTACTGAAGTACTTTTGAGATGAAACTGTGGAGGCATATTTCAAATGACCAAACACATACTTATTGGTGTTTTTTATTCCCCTCTTACCTCAAAAGATTTAATCTGCCGAAATACACATAAATCATACATGTATTGCATTAGGGAAGAACCTAATACCTTTATATATTTTATGGCTATGGGTATAAAAATTATAATTGTGAACATTAGCATTTCATTTTCACAAAGCAGCTGCCAGTTTATGATCCCTTAGGATTTTATTAAATTTGTGAGTAGAGTTGAAAGTCATCATGCTTACTCAGATCTATTCCCTGTCATCATACATCAAAAACAGCCTTTCTACAATGAAACCTTCAGTGGCAAAAGTATTTAGGAACTAATTTCCACCCTTTCCTCTGTTACTGTCTTCACTTACCATATTTTTGCCTCCCCCTTTCTTTTTGTTTCTTTTTTTCTTTAAGCTCCCTTTTGGCCAGAATATGGCTGCTTCACTCTATTCTTTATTGTTATATTTGATTTTAAGTAAATTCTAATTAAGATTCTTAACAATTTATAGTTGTACGGTTTTTCCCAAGACTACACAGGTCTCAAGAACAAAAGACAAAGATAAGGCTTTTAAAGTGGTTCTTTTTTTTTCTCTTCTCTTCCACCCCTGACCTCTCCCCCAAAACACTTCTGTGTACACAGAGAAAGACTAAAAATTTCACAAGGAGGAAAGGAACTGTCTAAAATTTAGTTTTCATTAGTTTTCTTCCCTTCACTTCCTCATGCCCAGCTGATGGAGAAAGTCCATCAGCTCATAAGCAGATGAGGGGACAAAGTGGTGAGAATTCCACATCGGAAGTAGTCAGTGAAGCTGATGCTGGGGTCTGGCTTGCTCCAGATCATGTAGTGTAAACTATGAAATGAAAGTAAGGATCTCAAAGAATTGGCCCAATTGTGTCAGCACTTGCCAGTGCGTGTACAGAGAGAGGGATTTTGTACACTTTTTGTCCATGAGACACTTCCACCGTCTTTGGTGTACTATATGCATGTCCATTATAAGTCTTGGTTTTACTTATTATTGTAGATGATTGTCTCTTTATATACAACCATAATTCAATATGATCCTTGATATTTCTGGTAATGCATAGCTAAACCATTCTTTTTAAAATTATCTGAGGCATTGGTGTATACATACATTTTCATATGTAACAGAAAAATGCTGTAGTAAAGTCAGTTTTTGTGAATGTCTTGGTTCTTGGGCTGTTTTCAATCAAAATTGGTGTGAAAAAATAATTTTAAGAAAACGATTGCAATAAAATACTGGATCCTGGGCAGATTTGAATGATCTCTAATTATAAACAGTACTTCCACAGCACTTCCGAGCAGGAGGTAGAATTCCAACAAAAATGATTGCTTGTAAGTAAAGACAAGGGGATCAAAGAATGAAGAATGTTTTTCCAGCATACCTGTCTTTCCTTCTTAAAGTGTTCTAAATCCTTGTTTTTCTAGAGAAGTGGTACATATTATTGTGGGAACAAAAATTTTATTCAGATATTTTATTCATAACATGCAAATTATTTATTAATAATGTATAGTTTCTTTATATAAATATTTCTATATTTTGCATATTTGATAATATACGTATTAGATTATAAATTCCTAAGTCCAAAATCAGACTGACTGTTTTTTTAAAGTAAATTCTAAGCAAAAGAGAGCTCTCAATACTTTGACTAAGGTAAACATAGGCACTACTTAAAGGTATCTTAAGAAATAGGGTTTTTTTTCTTTTTTCTTTTTTTTATACTGAGCTAAGCAGCAGGCCAAGAAGATATTTAATTGAATCATTAATTATAGACCTTGCAGGATCTGAGTGACTATAGAGCCATGCAAATAATGAGGTCCAGCTACCTTATAAAAATATTATCCTATTTTATAATTGAATTATATTGATACTTTATTTTTCTTAAGCATACCTACTCCAGTGTTGCCAATCATAGGATCTAATGAGAATATGTTGTTTAAACAGTCTTTGCTCTTATCAGGATTAATGAAAAATTATTATTGGTGAAAACTGATATTAGTTGGAAACATTGTATTGGTGGCTAGATATATATCGCTTACCACATTTTTGGAGGTGAAATAGGAAAACTATCTCTGTGTCCATAACAAAGATTCCTTCTCCCAACATGTTTCAAAACTATGAGTCTAAAAATTTCAGATGGCTAGGTGTCAAGTGATTTGTTTTGATTCCATGGGTATTTAGTAATTTTAACAGAACGTTCTAAGAATTTCATTTAGTATTTATTTGACTGATCAGTGCATAGCCTGCCACTGTCTTCATAGCTGGATGCAAGCATTGCAGTAACCTAAGCAAAGTTGACTAGATTTTGGTCACCAATGAATTAAATTGTAAAACAAGTCTTTGTTGAAATCATGAAGGATTCATGTGAAAATAATTGAGTCATATCTGGTGTTTTATCTCCAACATTAATAAGTACATATTTTCCTTATAGGAGAAAGGTGAAATAAAGGAATTATAGAGCTATCAATGAAAGAAAATACTTCTGGTGGTTTTAATTTCCACATATGCTGATTTTTTAGCTAAAGGGAAAACTGCCTGTACATTGTACATTATGTTCTCACTTAACGTTGTTGATAGGTTCTTGGAAACTGTGACTTTAAGCAAAGTGATGTAAAACAAAACCAATTTTTTCCTCATCAAAATTATAATGAAATGACAATATTGAAGGAAATTACAATATTTGAGGCCCTGCTGTACATTGTTTTGGTTAAACTCACGGTTTCAAGAAACTATTGACCTTAAGTGAGGAGATTCTGTTCAGTGTTTGAAATATACAAGGTGATTTCACAAGCATTTTATCGTATTATCTAACTTCATTTCCACAAAGTCTCTGTAAGTCTCTGGGGTAGGGATTATTATAGCTATTTAACAGCTGAAAGGACTGAATCTGAATACCTTTAACTTATTTTGTTTTTAACCATCTCCCATGACTTCACAGACTTTTTCAAGGGAATTTACACAATTTCTCATTGCAAAGGCACTAAACTTACCCATTCACTTAACAACATAATAGATGAATAAAAGCAGTGAATGGATGTCCCTGAGATAACCAGTAAGGAGTAGGTGGCAGATCCAACACTGCACACAACGGTCACTTGTTCAGTGACAAGACTACCTTCCTTCCCCACCAAATACCAATATGCCTTATCCCATCCCACCTAAAACATCAATATGCAAAATATTTTTTCATCAAAATGGACATGACTGATAACAACAATGGAATTAAACTAACTCCTCAAATTTCTTTTGAAATATAGAGGTTAGTAAAAAATGTCAATAATGTTAGGGGTAAATTTGGAAGGAAATACTACTATAGACTGCTGGTGGATTCCTAATGATAAGTAGAGATGCTTAGCTGACTTTCTGTTATAATCCGTG